>NC_081148.1:5689552-5989552 GCF_958295425.1 Solea solea | reverse complement strand
TTTGTTGAGCAGACATTCCTATGCAAACTTCAACAATCGCTAATGGCGCTTGGAAGTTGGGAGCAGTGGCGGCTGGTGATGAAAAGATTTGGAGGGGGTAGGGCTTCATTTTAGTGAAAAGATAAAAAAAAGAACGACACGAGTCATAAGACAAATACAGCTGACTCGATCGATTAGAGATGAGACGCGACACGCTGTTCGGAGCTGAGCGCGAGTGTTGCCTGTTGCTGTGACAGTGTGATGTTTCCAACTAGTTTGACATTCACAAAAGTTTCTAAAGACATGATGGACTCAGTGTCTCACCTGCTGTGGAGAAGCTGTGTGTCCACACTGACGCTGACAGATCTGCAGCTGCACACAAGAGCATGTCCCGGACTCCATAAGATGTTTATATCCGGTTATCTGGGCCAGTAAATTGTGCCCCCAAGAGTTTCCTATCTTTTGCATTGCAAGGTACATGCCTGTGTGCGATGCGTCGCTATAGCAGAGAGTCTATGGTAAAGATGTGTGCGCCCTAAAGGAACAGGAAATACGTCACTTGACCGGCACTCCCAGCACAAACTGAATAATGTGTAGCTTTTTAAAATATGCCATGTTTTTATAAATTATTTTAGATGATTCCTATCTTCTTTTTCAAGTGAGACTGGTGGGGTGGCACCCTAGCGCCCTCTATGGATGGGTCACGACTGGTTGGGAGCATGCATCATGTCACGTCCTGCAAATTAGTCTGCAGGCTATTGTCAGCAAGTTACGGAAGGTCAATTTTTTTATTCCCATTATGATTTTGTTAATCATTGGAATTAAAAGAAAAAAAAAAACAGATTAATGCGTGAATAATCTTACATACAGCCCCTTTAAATAATAAAGTCACATGTTTTTTCCCACCAGATGAGCATGAGCAGATGCACACGCGCGACGATCCCCTCATCTTTGAAACCCTCCTTCCACACTAACACACATTATGTTACATTTATTATGGCCTTTTTTTTTAAAGTTGTTTTTCAGCACGTGTTGTGTATGATATATGGGAATAGTGACCTTCACATTCAAGGACAATGTATACACAGCTGCTTAATTAAAAAAAAAAGAAGCCAAAAGGAGCAATTTATCTCTCTGAACTGTGATTGATCATGGTTTCTTGTCACAGGCCAGATTTCCCCAAGAATGTAAACAATCTAGTTCTCTACCTTAGATCACTTGATTTGCATCATCCTGAAAGGTTTATATAGGAATATTGATCAGAAATGCCAAAATGTGTTGCCTGCCCCAGCTTACTGCAATTATTGTTTGCAAAACATTTGATTTGTGTTTATTTTTTTACTAACTCTGCATTCCTGCTGATCAACCATTGACTGCGAGTTAACCTCATAGCAAGTAACCGTTTCAATTCACAACACCTCTGAATATGTGATTTAAATGACTGTATACTGTAGGTTTGCCAGTGCAGCATATTTCCACTCCAAATGCTGCAGCAAAGGTGTCTGCTGGGACGGATTTCTGCAGCGCTTTAATGAGGCCAAACCAGCACCTGTCTCAATGTGTTGAGCAATGCCCTTATTAACCACCTTTGATCATGTCTTTGTACCAACAGGAAATATTGATTTCTTGTAATAGGCCTGACAAAAAGACTCAGTTTGCTGACTCAGCGATGATAAGAGAAAGCCTGGGTCGGTGAGTTTCCCTGCTGTTCAATACCTGAGTAGGTGAATGTGAATAAGTGTGCAGTTATATGTCAATAAAATGACTGTGGTGCTGCTGATGGAATGAAATAAAATAAAGTGTCCCCTGGCATTTCTGTTTAACAAATTGAATCTAAGGGCAGTGCTCCCAGTATTAGACACATAAACTCGCTCGTTCACACGGCAACAAAGACGAGCTCTAACGAGGCAAAATAGGTTAAGAACCTAAGTTTGTTGCTGCATTAGAGCTGGTTTGGTGTCCACAGTGTACTGTACGCCATCATTTATGGTCAAACATGAGCTGTCTGTTTGAGAGGGAGAGTTTGTCTGCTGGGTTCCACAATAAAACCCATGTCTGCTGCTGCTGTGTTTTTACACCGAGATCTTCAGAACAAAAAAAAGCCTACGAAATAGGATTTCCCTTCGTGGTCAGTTGGTGTTATAACTCTATCATCATCACTATCATGGACTGCAAGTATTATTAAGCATTTGTCTGCAACCAGGTGTCAGAAAATGTCTTGAAAGTCTGGGAACACTGCAAACACGTCTTTTGTTAAACTGGGAAACAATGTCCTAACACCTTCTACCTGTGCCGCTGAGAAGTCCCTGTTTGAAGGGTTAGTTATCTCACAGAACTGGGACACCCTTCACCTGGTGAACATGTAATATGGAGAGTTGGGTTAAATGATAGGGGCTAGGGCTGAAATGGGATGAACCCAATGTCAAACAAAACAATTCAATTGAATCTGTGAAACTTCTATAACATTGACCATTTGCCTTGATGATGGTGCTAAAAGGACATATATTGTGTAATTCATTTAAAGTTCCATTGCGTAACTTTCTTGTTCTGCAAACAGGCAGATAATATTTGTTTACAGTAACGTCGAGAGAGAGAAGAATACGTGATAAATATTGCACTAGAAAAGCAAGATGTCTGAAAAGGTTTCAGACGCTCCCTCAGTCAGGTCTGATTTTGCTTCAGCTGCAGCTTTAATGTGGAAACGGCATTGAAATCATTTAGGTCTGATTTCATATGACTGAACTGTTCTAAATGTTTTGTTTTTGCTTTTCATATGTGAAAAGGTAGCATGTCTGATTGTCCATTGTCCGAAAAAGGGAGGATTTGAATCCTGGTTCAACGGGGGCATTTCTGTGTCTCTCACTAAAGTTAGATGGGATTAGTTTACATCTCATAAATTCAGCAAATTTAGAACTCAGTTATTCAAATGTTTAACAGTTGTTTTTTTTCCCTGTGTGTGATTAGCATTAAGATGTGATGGGTTGTGTAGCAAAACAATTTCCTTGATCCTTTTTTATTAAAAGTTTCACAGCAGCTGTCTTAATTACACAACAACTATTAACAAAGATCAGTTAAGGATTAAAAGTTGGATTACATTTCTGGAGTTTGGGGGAATCATTTATGTAGCAGCCAGCCGAATGACAGCAAAGGTCTTTATATGCTTTGCAAGTCTGCGCTCAAGTATTCATATTTAATCGTGCTCTCTTCTTGAACACTTCATTTCCACCACATTTTATCACCCATTGTCTTTAATCAGTGCCATTTCTTCCCCCGCAGTCGACATTTGGAGGCTGCTCCCTGATCTTCATTCACACAAAACGCCACAATAAAATTAGACCAAATTCTAATTAAAATGCGACCACTTAATGGGAGCCTGTCAGTTGTGTCAGTGCAGCTAAATTAACCACAATGTAACGTTCATCACTTGAATGAATTACAATTATTTCACTTTAGGTGCATGGAAGGCTGGCTTTTGTGCATGGGGACCATAACACAAGCTGTTCTCTATGCCTTGTCTTTCAGGGATATTGATTAGGACAAAATCAATGGGACAGTTTGCACTCCCGCTGATGTAGTCAGTCCATCACTTAGATTTAATCTCCATGCTGCCTATGACTCATTTATTAGCTACTGAAAGCCGTTTATTACCACTTCTCCCTCTCATCGTCGTTGTCATGCTTTCGTTATTTCACTCTCCTGTCGTCATCTCTTTAACTCTGTCCTCCTTCCTTATTTCACTCTATTCCTGTTTCTATAACTTTATGAAAGTGCCAACTACAGTTATAGTGCCTTTTTTTCTTTCTTTCTTTCTTTCTCCCTCCCTCCCTCCCTCCCTCCCTCCCTAATGGATCGTACTTACATCTCTATTAGTCAAGGAATTAGACAAAAAGATGAATTGGATGAAAATCATCTCTCCTCTTAGAACTTAATTTTCTCCCTCTATCACGCCATCAGTACCCCTCCTCCCAACTTTCTCGTATATATTCATTAGATTATTATTCTCCCGTCTCCCTCTGCATTGACATTCTCTTTCTCCCTCTCTATCACTCCATCACAATTTTCCCCTCTTTTCTCCTGCCTGTGTGACAGACTAATTTCAGAGCTGTTTTAGCATAGTTAATGAAAGCAGCTCCAGACTGTGATTTTCCAAATGACAGGGGGCCTGCGGGGGAAAGCACTTAAAGGCAAATTTGAAAAAAGAACTTGGCGATTATGGATGTTTTTGTGAGTAAACATGAATATTTTGTCAAAAGCATGGATAGAACTGCATAGATAAGTGAGGCCATGAAGTAATGTATCCAAATTGTGCTAAAAGACAAACGTTGATTCATTAAGCTAAAGCTGCAGAGCTTTTTCACTCATGCCATTTTTAAACACCAGTCTTTATTTGCTGATAGCTCATAACACATCTCTCATTTAAATGTTAACGTTGTGGCAATTTCTTTTGACCTGTCTGTTGCCATTTATCAAAAGTCTGAAATGTACATCAAACAGGCTGATAAAGCCTAATAAACCTGGGGCAAAATAATAAATACTTGCCAAAATATGTCACAACAATGTCTTATTAGATTTCTGTCAAAAAACACTGAAAAATAAAACAATCATGTCCATTTTGTAAATTAGTCCCATATAGAGTCAAATAAGCATGATTGAAAGCTTATATAATCCAAAAAATGATAAAAAAAAAAAGCCAATCTTATCATTACAACATCGCATCAGTAAGGTATGCTTTCAATAATATGTTATAGACCACAAAGGATACTTTTAAAACCTGCATGGAAAAGTTTCCTCGTCCTTGCTTTATGTAATTTCTAACGGCTTCCGTGGCCAGTTTCATCACTTTTATAGTATTTATTGGTGCAATTTTCTTTTTATCTTTGTTGTCTCCCTCTGAAAAGTGATTTTAATCTAAAATGGGACCAAAAAGGAACAAAAACAGGAGCAGGCACTTTTCTCAGTTCATTACTCAATACTCGCATCACGTTGTGAAATATATCCCTGATGAAAGCAGCCCACGATCCTAATGTAGTTACGAGGATATTTCATCATTTACATACTGTACATGCCCACTGCTGTGCAGTCACACTCATCACACAGTAATATACGCTGCACAACCTTCACCTACATGGTTCATCAAAGACATTTGAAGATATTGGAAATTATAATTGAATATTTCAATATTGATGACAACATCTAGATAATGGTAAGCACAGTTATTTTCATTTAAAATATGATGATTATTTTTGGAGATTATTGAAAGTCGTCACATTTAGGGGTGAGCTACAGACATTTTGCTAAATTTTGAGCGGCCTAAAGTTTGGGAAGCTCTGAACTAAATGCCACCTGGTCGGTATATATTCGGGGGTGGTTAAATATACCTTATTGAATCCCAACCCTGTCCCTTTAAGAAGGTGGCATTCTGAATAGATTTGGAAGTCTGGGAAATAAAGTATGTTATATTGGTATAAGTTGCCCATCCATGTTTGCCACTGTCAGCCCAGAGCAGAGGAGCAGAAAGAGGGATGTGAATGTTCTCACTGATGCGTTTCTTTGTCAGGTGGGAACGACTGGTTATCAAAGTTAATAACAGATGGCAGCCAAATATGAAAGGAACATGAAGGATACGAGGAAACAACAGTGGTGAGGACACCTCAGAACCACGTCAGATACGAGAGTGATGATACCACATTGGAAAACGCTGAATGAGGTAATCAAAAACTCAAATTGTATATGCTTAAAGTAGTGATGAAGTTGCAAAACGATGACTGAATCTGTGTTTATAAATCGTCACCGTCCACATTCTCCTCCACATGTTTTCCCCCTAGTGTCAGAGCTTCACTTAACAGTACATAACCAGTGTGTTTGGGACCCACTCATTCATCGAGAGCGGAAGTGCACAAGTGGGTAAAGAAACTGATGACGCTGTCTCCTCAAAACACACACACACACACACATACACCCTGAGTATTTTTCTAAATCATTGTCGGTGAGACAGCATACATCTTCATGCCTGCATGCACAACGGATATAAAAAAAAATATATAATACACCCACCAACTCCCAGACAAGTAAACATGTCAACACACTAACAAAGCAGCTGTGTGTGTGTGTGTGTGTGTGTTTGCACATGTGTACATAATGCAGCTGTGTGTGTGTGTTTGGGAACCTGTAAAGTGTCATTTTCATATCGCTAAATGTGTTTTTAACACCTATTCCTTTGGTGTAAACACAATTTCCTATACCAGTCTGACTGGAAGAAAGTGTTTGATTACCCTTTATCTCGGTAGTGAACAGGATCGCTTGCCCAGATAATTCTAGATATCATATTAATTGATATCGATATATAAGTTACCCTGATTTCAAAACAGGGTTTTGTCCCTCGAGGATTTGGTGTTGCCCTATGTATGGATTATTCATTTCCTGCGCACTAATGACAGTGGCAGGTTATTGCCTTCCAGAAACAAGCTTGCCTTTCAGTCGTTCCCTCTAAGGCCGGAAACCACATTGGGTGTGAGAGAATTGTGTCTGTGTTGTGCAAATGTCTTGCTATTTATGACCCATTATGTTAACATATTAGAATTAAAGCACCTACACTGCAAATAAACTGCATGGTTCTTTTTGGGAACTTTTTTTTTTCACAGTAAAACATTTCAAGATTTCTGAATCTGAATATGTCTCAAACATAACACATCCTGTACCTTTTCAGTCCCCTGATTCCATTAAACAAGGCTTTTATTTTGAAATATTTGCAGGACCAAATTACAGAAGAATATTGAGAGTATTTAAAAGTATATTTGTATGATAGTTTAAACTCAGTGTACAACACGACAGCAGGTACGCCGCTCCCCGTGTGAACAACAGACATCAGTGCACACGTATCCAGTGTGGTCCAGGCCTAATGCTGTGGGTGTGACTGTGTCCTGCTGACAAAGACTGGGATTTGTCAAGCAGAGCGAAGAGCAGCTTGTTTTGGACTACGGCACATTAAGGTTGAAACCCGGGATTTGTGATGGGTGACTGGCTGCAGCGAGCTACAGACAGCAGGGCAGTCAAGGCTGCACAGGTCTCAGCTTTCACTGCTTTCAGATCCTCACTTTATGCATGTGCATGTGTCGGGAAACTTGAAAATGACTTGAATAGAGTGAACAGTGTCAATTAATGTCATTTCACATAATGATGATGACCAGAACTTGAACGACAGAGAGAGAGAGAGAGAGAGAGAGGAGGATTTGCATTTACATTGTTATGCATTTCTATTTACTCTATGTCCAATTTCATATTGGCTTCTAATGAGTGGAATTGCTAAAAAAAACAATGCAGTGCAGTACCTAAAGAAACAAAGAGAACAACTTCAACAACAGAAGTAGAGAAAGTTATTAGAATTATACATTGAGACAAAGTCAAGAAAGAGAAATACCAACTAAATGTTGTACTGATGCACCACAATGTTTACATTGTCTATGTGATGGTGATGTGTGTGTGGAGTAATCATCACAAAAGGTGCAATCAGCTGAGGGTGTCTTTGTCTCTAATCATGTTGAGAACCCCCACAGACACCGGTGTGTGTGTGTGTGTGTGTGTGTGTGTTGCTGATTGTCTGCGTCCAATCAGCTAGAGCACCCCAGTAAACACTGTCAATGAACAATCAATCAGTAAACACACACACACACACACACACACATTACCCTCCACCACCACAGCCACACGTACTTGTCACTCTTCAAATAATTGCGCTCATCAAAGATCAGCTGGAACTTTCTTTGAAGAATCCCCTTGTCTTTTATTTGATGTTTAACAAATTAAGTTTAATACAAGCAACAGTTCCAACTTCTCTTTGCAGAGTTTGCATGTTCTTCCTGTATTCGTGTGGGTTTTCCCTCAGCAGCGCTTTGGCATCCACCCTCTGAAGGAGTGTGGAGTGTTTGGAGAATCTAAACTGCCTGTAGGTGTGATTGTGCATGTTACTCTCTGCATGTCTGATGTATGGAAAAGAACCGGGAAACAATGGTCAAGATATTCTCGAGAGTCAACCAGGAACGCAGTGGGGGGGGATGTCAGGGTCAAATGTATTCACAACGATAGGGAGACTGTCCAATGCTGGACCGCACACTCACCCACTCACCCACTCACCCACTCACTCACTGCAAATTGTCGGAAGCTTTTACTGCTGGGTTCTAAGGGCTCACCCAGAATTTCCCTGGATGTTGAAGCTGAGAAATGTTTGGACGTTTCAGCGCTTACTTCCAGTCCCTTGAGAAAAGAATGTATAACACATGTCCTGGATGTGTGAGGCTTAGGTTGGTCCTGTGATTGACAGCCACCTACACTTGGATGTGCATGGACGGGAACTTTGTTTCGGATTTATAGTTTGTGAGATCATCACATTTGTTGCTTCTTATTAATTCATGATCTATCTTTTTTTTTATTTATTTTTTATTGGCATAGAACAAAGTAAAATCAAAAAATAGAACGGTTAAATCACAGCCTCTGCGATTTGCTTATTGCTTTGTTTGAAATGACATTTAAAAATGTTTAACTGTACGTTCCTAGACTATAGCATATCAATAGAGAATCAATAGAAATCACACTTTTAGAATCTGTAAATAACTGAAGATGCCCCTCGGCCCACATGTGCCTGGTTTTCTCGTGGCTGGGCACATTTCAATTACATGTATTCCTGTTGTTGTCTGCTCTTGGTTCTGGCGTGGACTTACATGGAAAAAAACAACCCTGTTGGGTTTGAGAGAGCTGTATCTTTTAGAGAGATAGGGAGAATATTTCCCGCTGCACTAAACTCCCACTCAGTTGCAGTGCTGCTCCTAATACCATGTTTTTATTCAAGCAACCTCTGCAAGTAGCAAGTATCTGGACTGATTGGCGCACTACCACGCAAGTGGAATTAAGGGCTCCCTCTTGTAAATACTCGTCATTGAGTTGGGGATGGGTCTTTTTATCAAGGAGGTCAGTGAGTCTGGTTTTCATGCCTCCTCTTGTCATCTCTCTAAAGAGTGCATCTTTACCTTTGTTTTGGCAGTGTTGGTGTGACTGCCACACTGCAATAAATCCAATTTCTTTTAAGTTTCCTAATTTGGTTTAGCTTCCCCTAAAAAAAAATATATATGTTCATTCTAGGTTTTCTCCTTTGAAGCAGCTGGGCTCTGAACTGTTCTGTCCACCTCTGTTGTTATGTAGTTGCTAAAGAGGAGAGGATAAATTAGTTTTTAAGACATGGTGTGGTACATAAAACAAGTAATATATGCAATAAACTACACTTAAAAGCAATATCAGAGAGAAACATTCTTCCTGCTCACTTTGAGCTCTGTTGGGACCCGCGCAGGCTTTCTTTAACAACTGCTGAACTGCATTTTTCATGCAGAACTGTGTTTTCACTTTAATGATCCTGCTGTGGAAAAACAAAACATGGAGGATCGTCAGCACCATTGAGTAAGGAGGTGACAGAATGTTGCGATGACAGTGGAGTAACAGCGCCGTAGACCTGCAGGTCCAAACGAGGTTTTGATTTTTGTTTGACTCTTGTAATTGGCTGAAAATAACACAGTCTGATGCATGTTAGTGTTTATACCATCGCACACAGTTTAACACGAGAACGTGCAGTAATTTAAAGGAGAAACACAGTCAAAAAAATCCATATGTGTCCGTCTAACAACCGTTAAGTGGGAGGAAAATGTTATCTTGGTTTGTATTGTATGCTAATTGTTCAACTTGAGCAGCTGTGTATTAATGACTCTTTGTTGTAATTCGTCTGTAGTCTACATTGAGACGGCTTAAGTATAATGTGTCTTTGCATTTGTATCCTTATAGATAACTTGTGTTAATTCCCTTTGATGTGCTTTTGTGTGCATTTTCTTTCTGGCAAGCACCGCAGATCTATAGAGACTGCCCTCCCCTCTTCCACCCTCTCCATCCCCAGGCAGCATACAAATGGCTGCTACATTTTAGTAATTGCTTCTTTAGTGTAGTGAGGGCATTAGCTGTCAGTGCTCCTGTTATTCCTTATTGAATTCTGTCCTTCTGTTTTTTTTTCTTCTTCTTCTTCTGCTGTTCTATGACTCTCAGAGCCAAGACAAACAAGTTAATGTCTCATTTAGATGCCGCGCTCGCTGTACACGTGCGTTCCTTTGTGATTGTGTTTGGTAGACGCACACACCTGCCGTGTGATTACCGCGCTACGTTTGTATGTATATGTGCATCTCGGCGGAATATCCTGGGGGGAGAAAGTAGTAAACATGTGCTTCTGAATTAAGAAAGGAAAATAAGAAAAACAATCACACTCTAAGAGTGATGGATTTCATTTGCCTGAAGCCCAGCTGCCACAGTCAATAGGAATTTGTGACACATTTTAAGGGGAAAGTGACATTTTCAATTTCAGTTCCTTATTGCACGTTGCCATTTAGAAGTTAGCAGCGGGGAAGGTTATATGTTGAACATTGGACCATTATTAAAACTACTTTTTCAGTAAAGGCATTAGTAAATATTTAAATGAATTGGTTATGTCTAATCGTATGTTTACCTCATTCAATACAACAAGCTGTTTAAACTTTGGAAACAGGGTTTTTGGACGTACAACTTTGTCAATAGGCTTTTTTTTTTCCAGTAATCGCCTTTGTTTTTGTACCAGGCTGCAGAATGTGAGTCACGTGAATAAATTATGAAAAACAAACAAGCACGCTGCTACTTCATTCACCTTTAAATTTTTAATAACAAAGTTCATGAAGTTTATATTCGTTGACATTCATCACACTGGCTGAAAGGTCCAATGTGTAAGAATTAGTGACATTTAGTGGTGATACTGGAGATGATAGCAAACAGAGGACTTCTCTGTTCACTCCTCCCTTTCACAAGCCACAGAGGATGGCTCGTCTGCTGGTGGCACAACGTGGCGGCTTCCATAAAAATAAAAAAAATACCTCTGACTAAATTACTTGTAAATAGCTTTTTTGAGGCAACGAAAAACAAATATCTATTCAATTTCTGCCAATAAACCCTCTTAAATTATACACACTAGACCTTTATTCCTGTCTGCTGATACGATAGCTTATTTGCTTTTACACACTTTAACCTCTAGGTGGTGTACTATGTCTACAATAGAGCATGCGTACCCAACCTGAGCGTATCATTACCGAACAAGACATGATGGCCAGAAATCAAACCTTCGCCCTTCCAGTTAAGGGACGACTGACATTACCACTGAGCCACTATCGCTGGAAGTGTTGTGCATGCAACAAACCTGTGAATGTTCAAAGTCATGCTTGATTAGGCTTTGAAAAACCAGCAGACAGAAGTGAAGTCATCCTGAAATGATTTGACTTGATGGCTTTTTTTCTCATCATTATTCATGAGACTGTAAATGAAAGAAAAGTCATTCAGCTTAGATTAGGTGAGGCTTTTTAGATTGAACATAATTTAATTCAATCAATTCCATTCCCTCCTGTTCCTTATTACATGCTGGCAGTTTACTGAGAGATTAGAAAACACGATGACTAAACAGTGGAGATGAAAATAATGTAAGCGTATCCAGGGCTCTGAGAAGCACAACATAGAAAAGGCAATCTGTCTTCACCATTTAGGACAATTTTTGCAAATTTAAAACTTGTATATCATTGTCTGAAGTGCATTTTACAGTTTGCCAGGGGACAAATCCTAAATATAATTATATAGAATGAGTCTGCATGAAATTAGGAAGTGAAACTTTTCCATGACTGTCCTCGCATACTAATGGCGGATTTATATTTCCCACTTCTTTGCAGCCGGGCCACACGGTGGTGTAGTGGTTAGCACTCTCGCCTTGCAGCGAGAAGACCCTGGTTCGAGCCCCTTTTGGAAGAAGGGCCTTTCTGCATGGAGTTTGCATGTTCTCCCCGTGTGTGCGTGGGTTCTCTCCGGGTTCTCCGGGTTCTCCGGCTTCCTCCCACAGTCCAAAAAACATGCAATGTGGGGATAGGTGAATTGGACACTCTAAATTGACAGTGTGAGAGTGAATGGTTGTTTGTCTCTATCTGTATGTGGCCCTGCGATGGACTGGCGAACTGTCCAGGGTGTACCCCGCCTATCGCCCGATGTAGCTGAGATTGGCACAGCACCCACCACGACCCTCTGGTGGAGGATAAAGCAGTAGATGATGACTGACTGACTGACTTCTTTGCAGCCCTGACGTCTCTAGGAACAATATTGATAGTGCGACATGGAGGCGGAGAGGCCGAAATTACGCACGATAACAATCAGGTCGGTGGTGAGTCATGCAACTGACCATTGGTGGACTTGGAAGACAGAATTGTCTGGATTCCTGATTCTGTCCCTCTGTGAGTGTCCTCGTGCACATGCACCAGGTTTGTCTTTGTCATGTTTGAGAAACTACTGCCAGAAATTATGGAATTATATCTGATAACAGCTGTTGCTGAAGTAGGAATGTGTTGAGCACCAGACCAAAGCAGAAGCTCATTTTATCATAAATGGAACCATGGGCATGTGTGTGTGTGTGTGTCCAATAGTAGTGACATCATCTAGGTTATTTTCTCAGATCTAAAAAGGCTTCCACAGAAGAGTGTCATAGAATATAGAATTATTATTTTCAACTGTTTTGGCAGAGTGAGTCATACTCGTCTTTAGGTGACATCAATATTTAAAAATGGGTAAACTGCTCTTTTAACGTCACTTTCATCTGTGCAAAAGGTCTTTTTCCTGGTTTGGGCCCTTTATCTTGCTCACTGAAGGATTTAAGAGCCAACTATGGTTGAAGTGTCTATGGTATTTCACCACATAATATTCTTTCTGTATGGACACCCATAAAACTGTGTTATATACTGTAATAGCAAAGTTCTGAAGAGAAAGGCAGTAAATTAAGCGGCAGCTGTCAGAAGTCGGGGCCTTGGAAAGTAGAAGTAAGGTCAGTGAAGTTGAAAAAGGCATCCTGTCACAGAGCAGCAGCAGCGGCAGCCCTGAGCCAGGATGTCACCATGACAGTGAGTGATAAATTGAACATGACCATATGCAACTGTGAAGCACCTTGCCGTCTCTGCTTTGAATTTAGAAGTTCCTGCAG
This sequence comes from Solea solea, assembly GCF_958295425.1. Classification (NCBI taxonomy): domain Eukaryota; kingdom Metazoa; phylum Chordata; class Actinopteri; order Pleuronectiformes; family Soleidae; genus Solea; species Solea solea. The sequence goes on along the minus strand of NC_081148.1, from coordinate 5,976,513 downwards.
CAGAATGTGACTGTGCACTGGGGCAGGTCAGACCCTCTACAGACCCTCTACAGGCCCCGCCGCCGTCTGGCTGCACGGCACTATATCACAGAGTCCTACCAGAGTCAGCGTTTAGCTGTAATGGAGATATTTTGGTGATACAAACCATAGAAAAGCCTTGTGTCTTGTTCTGAACAATCTATAGAGATATTGATGCATTATGGTGAATTTGCTTCAGTATAAATGCATGTCAGTTTCTCTGTATTCCTCATTATCGCCGTGGTTTATTTCCGTGTCTGTGGCATTAATGTCACGACTGATGGAGGCAAGGCTGAAGCATAGCAGCTCTACTAGTCAAGTGAAAATGAGACAGCACCACACTTTAGGTTCAGGAATCAACCTTGGTTGTCTGAAACATGAATGACTTATCTCACCATGATGACATATACTGAAACAAACACGATTTGAAATATGGTCCGCGGGTAATCCTCTCAGAAAGCTATGCATGCTCACCTGAGAAGTAGAGGAACTATAGTGTCATTGGCAGAAACAGCAATATTCCTCATCGTCCTGTAGCATGCAGAAAGCCTCCTTCTCTCTTTCTTTCCACCTCTTGACTCCACTTTGCTCTCGTTTTGTTTTGAACAAAGGAAAAACACACAGCTTTGATGTTATCTGAAAGCAACCTTTAAATGCAGTTTGATTTGCACAGTGGGTCATGGTCATGTGCATTACAATTCAACACCAGCCTCATGTTGTAATGGTGACCTCACCTCAGATCATCCATCCATCCACCCTGACTGAATTAATCAGCTTCTTTGTCCAATCTATAAGAACGTTACTTCAGGTTCTGCTGTTACAGTGGTGGTATTATATGTGTGTGGACCTTCCATAAAGAATGGTCACACACACAATCTTGGTTTTAAAATACATAATATCTACAGGTTAGATCACCTTTGTTGTCAGTGGTTATTGTTTAAATGGTTTAAACTAAACCTGCCTTTAAAAAAGAGCCTCCAGGAACATTTTTAAGGCAAATTCAAATATTTCATTTTCAAGTAGATATTCACCAGTGTCTTGAAGATTTTCTTTGGGAGTGACCAGGTTGGACAGGAGGTCACATGCAGAGCAGGGACATGGATGCTGTGAGGGAGGAGATGAAACCAGTCAGTGAAACAGACTAGAGCTGCAACTAACGATTATTTTCATAATCGATTAATCTGTCGATTATTTTCTCGATGAATCGTTTGGTCCATAAAATATCAGAAAACCATAAAAACTGTTGATCGGTGTTCGTCAAACCTGGAAATGATGATGTTCTCAAATGTCTTGTTTTGTCCACAAACCAAAATGATTGACTTTTAATGATTCATTTGTTATCCAGAGCAAAGGAAATAAGAAAATGTTCATATTTAAGAAGCTTAAACAATCAGAAATCTTGTTTTAATCATGAAAAAAGCTTCAAACCGACGAATCGATTATCAAAATAGTTGTCGATTAATTTAGTAATCGATTAATAATCGATTCATCGATTCATCGTTTCAGCTCTAAAACAGACCAAAGGGATAGGACCAGACGGAGGCAGAAGACCCTCTGTGTGAAATAAGAGGACAATATGAGGGTTTCTGTTGTGTGTTCACTGACCTCCAAGAATAAGTCAAATTCCAAAAAATTTATATATGGACTTGCATTTGTGATGAGAGAGTGTAAACATTTAAGAGCAGGACATTTGGATTTAGCAGAGAGACGAACGTGGAGTGTGATGTGGTGAAGGAGATGGGAGAGGAGGAGGAGGAGGAGGAGGAGGAGGCGGCGAGGTGTTTGCGAGTGCTATCTGCCTCCCATGTCATTTATCACGGAGACAGGTACAGATATGAAGTGTAAGCTTCGCAGCCTCATTACAGATTCACACTCCTGTTCAAACACACACATTTTCATAAACATCCGCACAGACACAAACCTCCTCCATCTTCCCCCGCTTGTGTTCCCCTGTCTCTCTCCCTCTCACACGCACACATGCACTCAAACAAACATACATTTCAATTAAACCCAGGCTCAGCATGATGAATGTGGTTACCTTTTAATTTCAATTATAGCGGCTGTTTAGCTCGCTAGAAAGCTGTTGGGTGCTCAAGCAACATCCGCCAAGTGATGGCTCAATTATAACAACAAAATGAAGAAAGAGGTGTACACCGGAGTACACACTGGCCTATACGCAGGCAAACATACACAACAGCAAATGTGCACGGACAAGTCACACACACACAGGCGCACACAAAATTAGATTAGCTAATTTAGTTCTTGTCTGGACACATTTTTCACTTCCGACTGGCTGACGGCTGTTCTGAAACCTATTTAGAGTTTCCACAGGCAGCACCGCATTTCGGCAACTGCTGATGATGTGCGGAAACTCATAATTATTGCCCCAAATACAAGTGTTGTTTATTCATTTATAAATATAAGACGTCATACATGAGGAATGGGTGGTGGGGGATATGATTATCTCATGGGATTCAGCGAAAATGAATAACTCGCGGGGCCTATTTACGCCAACACGAGTCAAAAGACGCCGCGCGTTTTCAGTTCGTAACCTACTTTAACAAAGTGGTCCCCTCAACAAGCTCGCCAACTCTTCTTCTTTAAGGCAAATGCACGTGGGTGTGTTCCAGAAACACAGTGAGAGCCCCGCGAAGGTCATGACTGTAGTTACTGCCCCTTACACACCTTACAATCATTCAACAATGTGGAATTAGACTGTCATCCAATCCTCCGAGGTTCACCCAAACCTGGACCAGCCAACACACGAGACGAGGATAAATAATCCACTTCACTTTAAATATGAACTGGCATATCTTTCAACACATGCATGGGGTTATTACATGTAATATTTAAAAGGTTTGGCTTCACAACAAAGTGCTCACACTCAATAATTATCCATCAACACAAATAATATAATCTATGAATTAAAATGAACAAATGAACAGTTAGTACAAATACTGAGATGTTAGGCCTGTATGCTGACTGGCTGTCACAATATTTACCCGCTATATTGGAGCCTGTGCTTTATATGAACGACGTGGCATGTTTTATTCTTAATACGTATTTCATACATACAATAATCATTTTTTTTTGTCTATGGCTGTGCACAGCAGCAGTTTTCTGGAGTTTTATTGCAATAATAGAATATGTTTTTTTTCACAAAATCCCATGGCACATGGAGACCTGCCTCACAGCATATCGTTTGGGAACCACCGCAGTAACGCAGCATTGCTTTGCAAGTATTATTGCTGGGTTAAGGAATAATATTACAGTAATGTATTGATGGGCTACACTGTATCATGCTTGCATGGTGTAACAATATTTACATAGCTGAGGCAACTATCACCATTCATGCTAGACATGCCATGGAGGAAACACATGCAAGTTGCGTACTGGTACTGCTTGGGGTAAAGTAACAAAAGACAATTGAAATTGTCTACACATTTAAACTCTTGTATTGGCTTTTATTGTGTTTATACACTCTGCTTGGTAGTTATGCAGCATATGAAGTGTTGGTAAAGTTAAGTCTTTCTTAGGAGAATGGTATTTGATCGTTTTTCGGTAATTAATTCATAATAGATGGAAACTAGGATTGAAAGTGAGAAGCTCAAAGTTTGTATAGGAAATATATTGTTATAACAAAATAAAAGTGAGAAAGAAGTGAGACAGGTGGGCGGATAGTGGAGGAGCAGGACAAGACAAGAGAGAAGCACAGACAGAGAACGAGAAGGGAGAGAAACACCATAGAAATAGATGCACCTTATGGCGGTTACTGCCATTTCTGCAGCAGCTATTAAACCTTTACCTGACAAAGCATTTACTAACAGGAAAATAGCTGTAAAATAGGTCAGACACACACACACACGGACACACACACACGCGCTCACAGTATGCACCGTCACCTATAGAGTCAACTGAAGAAGGCTGGAACAAATAACACACACACACACATACTTTCCACCTCTGGAGTTAGTCAGAAGAAAACCAGACACATGCCTCAGGATGAAGGCGCTCACAGCCCACAGTGCTCCGTCTCTCACAATCTCTGTCTCTCCCACTAACACACACACACACACACACACACACACACACCATGCACTCAATCCTCTCCGCTTGTTTTCTGTGAAATTTGACAGACGTTGGAGGGTTTCAACACAACTCATTTAGTAGAAAGCTCAGAAAGAAGAGCCGTATTGATTTGGAAAATGATGTTGCTATTACTCAGTGGCGTCTGTGTGTGTTTCCAGTGCTTTGTTTTTACTTCTCTTCTTACCTCAACACTGCAAACACACCTCCACTAAAGCCAGGTTCACACTGCATGACCGTAGGTGACGTAGCATCGCTGGGCATCCTGCACACCATGTGCTGTCTTCTGATTTGCAGTTGTTTACATGAGATAGTCACCAAAAATAATAACGACATAATAAGTAGCCCTGATGCAATGAGTGTATTAGATATATCACCCACCCTGAGTTCCATGTGTTTCTCTTGTTCCTTCTCCCGCTTCCTACTCTGATGAATCACTGTTGTGTTCTTGCTTTTCTCGCCAAGTCCTGGTTTCTGATTAGCTGGGGTTGCTTGAGTCATTACAGAGTTGGCTTTCAGTGGGTCTCTTTGAATATTCATAATAACTGCAATTAGATGTTGATAAGGGGTGATAAGCTGCTTACTTCTACTCAACACTAGTAAGCAAGGTTACTTATTATCTGGCTGAAAAAGATTTAATGTGAACAAGGGTTAAGGTGTTTGCCCTTTTTTGCTCCTACTCTAAATTTGGGTTTTTCATTTCCTTTTAAATGATGAATGGACCAGTTAGTTACAGCAGAAGCTATTTTAATAAGGGTTTCTGCTTTAATTTGTAACTTTGGTGTTGTACCTTTAACTTCTTATGTGTGTTTCATCAGATAATCTCACTCTCACCTCCGTCACTCAACAGGAAGTGTGCAGGCAACAGCTGTTAATCTGTGTCTTTCGTGCAAGCTTTTCCTGGAGAGCACATGAACACAACCCCCAGCCTCAGAGACTGTGATTTCGTTTGTGTTTACAAAATTGCCATGTGTTGATTAGAACTTTTTTACCTTGTTAAATGTGATCAAATCCACACATGGCTTGCGCTAAATAGATTGCAATCAGTTTAAATGGGTGTTGGGTTAATTTTCACCGCACTCACACATGCTGTATCATCACGTGTACACGCACAGATGCACACACACACACTCTGATTATTCCCCTTTCAGTGCAAACAACCCAACACTTCCTGAGACACAAAGCAATCGCTTATGCCACCTTTTAATTCCAAATGTCATTTTGTTCTGTGATGATACCACAATGGATAATCCTGCAGCCCATCAGCTAGAATTTGTGGGGAAAAAAAATGCTTTTTAGGGCAAAGACCAATATATTCTGGCTGCCAGTGTAGATTATTTTACTATTTAAAGCTCAGTGACAATGTTACACTTTTGTATCACTTACTTCAGTCCCTCGCTTCATCGACCGTTCATTTAATATGATAGATGAAATAAAGAATATTGAGCGCTGTCCCAAATTGTAAAAATAAAAAGTCAAGTTTGCCACAAAAAGCTGTAACAGCTGTAAAATGGATGCGCGCCATAGCATGTGCCGATTTAAAACATTCCCACTGGTTAAAAAAAACATTCAAATTACGGTGTAATGGGCTGTTTGACCAGTGGGATTGGGATATGTTTGACATTTTTATATAAAACATAGTATAAAGCATTTTTGATTGTGAAGGACATGAGGACAGTTGGTGTAACAGAGGAGGACAAGATGGAGACAGGTGATTCACTGTAATGACCCCTTTAAGGGAGAAACCAAAAGAATAAGAAAGTATTTACAGGAATGTTCAGTATACTGTATATATTGGGTATAGTTGAGTTTTTTAAGGCCAGAGTATTCCGATGCCAAACCTGATGTGAAGAAAAATAAAGAAGAAAACATGTTTTTTTTGTGCTGGTATAGATTATTTGTGCATGTGGAGGGTCATGGGAGGTGACCCAGTTCCTGCAGCTTTATCCGGACCCAACTAAACCCATTCTCTCTCTCTCTCTCTCTGTAGACTTCCAGTAATGCAGCAGTTGCTTTTATTAAAATGAAGTCTCTCATCCTTGGAGAAAGCCATTGAGAGGAATGTACAGGGGCTGGTATTGAGAAGGAGGGTTGTTTTGAGATCCAGAAGGTGGAGGTGGTCTGCACGGCACCACATTATGTGATGTTTCATTATGTGAGAGCGAGGACCTGACCATGGAAATCCAAATCACTCTCTTTTAGTGTCCACCTATAAGAGGAAAAACTGGTGGCTCAGTTAGTTCTGTTGGATTTTTCTTCACATCTTCTGGCCTCAGGTTGTTTCTGAGAACTTTGTGAGGTCCAGTTCTTACCTTTCAATAATGTAAGCAGACTCAAGCTTCATAACTTACTGTATTGATAAATGAAATACTGGGTACATTTAGCTAATATAGCTATTTATTTCCCTATTTAAAGCTATAGCTTTCGAATGAATACAAAAGAAATGGGCAACTTAACAGGTAAATACAAGTAAAGAGCTTCACGAGTACAAATTTACACAATTTTGATTGCATTAATGACGACATACCGGTTTTGCATACTCTGATAAACAATTTGCAACATTAAAACCAGGTATTGCTCATTGCAGACTCTGGTAATTTTTTGTTATTTAACATGTAGCACCTATAAAGTGAGATTTTAGTTTATTTAGAGAGCAGCAGTCCCAACAAAAGGAAAGTAATGAATCAAATTGATTGTAAAAGTGCTGTCTCTGTTGGTTGTCGGTGTTTTTCTTAGCTCTAACACAATCAAAACAAAACAATTGGGTATTTGTCACTTTTCGGGGCTGGGTGCTTGCAGGGTAACTTCTGGCATGCACAGCCTCTGATCTTGTGATAATCCGTGTATTGTAAAAAAACATCACAAAAATACATAGATTATCTGTCTAATCTTTAGAATACAAAATGCAGGATTTGCATTATTTTAACTTCTACTATAATTTAATTTATGGTAATACATGTGATAAGCTGATAAGCACCACCACAATGAGTTATAAAGTTGATGCATCCAGTTGAAGCGAAATCTATTTAAACTATTATAGCCTCACCCTTAATAATAATAATAATAATAATTATTATTATTAATATTATTATTTACGAACATGGGTTTACTGGTTGTGCTGATCCAGAAAAATACCGAGCTCATTAAAAAAGTAGCTTGTGACAAAATGACCACCTTCCCACCATGTCTTCACAATAAGTGCATAATGTACATTTAACTCTCGGAAGTATCGAGCTGTCAAAAGTGGTGTCACAGGAGGACACACTATTTTGAAAACCTCAAAAATCACAAAGCTATATTTTTACACAATGTCTTTCCACTCTGCTCTCTGTGTTGGAGTGCACTTTCCTCCTGTTTGCAGAGCAGAACAAGCTTGTTTTCGGCAGTTAGAGAAGAAAAGTGGCAGTGCCTGACAAAAACGTCGCTCCCTCTCTGTCGTCCTTGCATCTCGCTCACTGACAGTGACTACAGCATCACTGGGTTTCACTGACTTTCCCAAATTTGGCATTTTCTTTCTCTGTCCCTCTTTGTTTTCCAGCACTTTTTCTCTGCCTCTCAGTTACTGACATGTTGTCTTTGTCGCCTCACCACTCTGCACACTTTCTCCTACCCGACAGTCGTCCCGAGTTCTACTCCTCTCTACTTTCTATTGACAGCTGTCCCACAGCATCAATGATGTAACAGTCTCTAACCGTCAGTCCTTCAGCTTCTTCCACCCCCCACCCCCCACTTTCTAATATTGACAGGTGCCATTGAGCATTGATGCAGCAGAATCCTATTTTTGTGCTTATTTTAGTTTTGCAGCCTGTGATTGGATCACGCAGCAGGCTGTGACATCCAGTTTGATGAGTCACAGTTCTTCTTTCACTTTCTGACTTGTCCTCTCTTCCTCCTCTTCCTCTTTGTTCTATCCACCTCCTCTTGTCAGGGACTCGCTGTCAGTCCTTTACATTAAAGTTCCTTCTCTGCAGGCGAGCGTGTGCGTGTACTTGAGTGTGTGTTTGCTCTTTTCTCTTTGTCAGTAATGCATGTTGACAAGGTTTGAAGTTGTTACAACCCGGCTCGACGGAAGTAACATAAAGTAGACAAACAAGGATTAAATATAAGAAAACTGGGTTTATTGTTATGAATGGTAATCAGACTGGTAAATGGGAGCCATGCGGCCGGCCCTGCCGAGAGAGAGCCATGAGTGAAGCCTCCCAGGCTTTTAAGGCAGCAGCAGGTGCCAGGTAACGAGGAGAAGGAGGGGCTGAAGGAGGAGCTCCAGGAGCACTGCAAAACAAGGAGCAGATCTGCACATAACACCCCCCCCCTTAAAACGGTTGCTCTAGGCAACCGCCAAGTTACACACATCAACTTAACACCAAAATAAAATGAAATGTTGCATCCATATGCTTCTGACACTTATGACCTTGAAAGGGCATCTGCGAGCACATTGTCCCTTCCACGGATGTGCTTTATTTCCAGGTTAAAGCCCTGCAGAAACAGACTCCATCGCATCAGCCGGTGGTTGGAGTTCCTCATTCTGCCGATGAACACAAGTGGGTTATGGTCGGTGTAGACCACCAGGACCTGACTGGAAGAGACATACACATCGAAGTGGTCCAGAGCAGAAATAAGAGCCAAGGCCTCTTTCTCAATGGTAGAATAATGCATCTGATGAATGTCAAACTTCTTTGAAAAATAACAAACAGGATGCTCAACCCCTGACGAGTCGTCTTGAAGTAGGGCAGCACCAATCCCAGCATCACTAGCATCGACAGCCAGTTTAAATGGCCTGTTAAAGTCAGGGGCAGCCAGGACTGGGGCACTGACCAACAGGGCCTTCAGATTCTCAAATGCCAACTGACACATCTCTGTCCACACAAAATGGACCTTTGGGCTAAGTAAGCTAGTCAAGGGGGCAGCCGCAGTAGCAAAGTTCTTGCAAAAACTTCTGTAATAGCCGGTCATGCCAAGAAACCGTTTCAGCTCACGCCGAGAAGTAGGAACACCGAAACAGCAAATGGCCTCTACTTTAGCGCCGATAGGACAGACTTCCCCCCGCCCAACAACCTTCCCTAGATACGTCACAGTGGCCTGTCCAAACTCACACTTGGCAAGGTTCACAGTCAAATTGGCAGCAGCCAGCCTACCAAATACTTCCTCCACCTGAGCTATGTGCCGAGACCAGGTGGAGCTATAAATAACTATGTCATCAAGGTATGCTTCACAATCTGCAACCCCTTTCAACACCAGGTTAACAAGCCGCTGGAATGTGGCAGGTGCATTTCGCATTCCAAAAGCCATAACTGTATACTGACAGAAGTCATCTGGAGTCACAAAGGCAGAGATTTCACGAGCTCTCTGAGTAAGAGGAACCTGCCAGTAGCCTTTCAGGAGGTCTAACTTAGTGACACAAGCTGCAGACCCTACTCTGTCAATGCAATCATCTAGACGGGGAAGAGGATAGCAATCAGGCTTTGTGACAGAGTTTACCTTGCGAAGATCAGTACAAAATCGAGGTGTGCGATCTGACTTATCAACCAGCAAACACGGGGAGCTCCATGGGCTAGCACTAGGTTCTGCAATGCCATGCTGCAACATGTAATCCACTTCTTTGCTCATCAGCTGGCGTTTCTCAGGATTTACCCTGTAAGGGTGTTGCCTAATAGGTGCAGCCTCCCCTACATCAATGTCATGCTGGAGAACATTGGTACAAGTAGGCACATCAGAGAACAGGGCAGGATATTTACAAATAACCTCAATAACGTCGGACCGATGTGATGACTCGAGATAAGACAGATGGACCTCCAAATTGGCTACAATTTCTGAGTTCGGAAGCCTAGCACGAGAGACCCCACGTTCAACAACACCATCAATGTCCTTTTCACCCACAGGAATCGAAGTGCTCAGCACAGCAACCGTCTTCACCCCTGAGAGCCCAGCCTGGCTCCTCTCACAGTACTGTTTCAACAGATTAACATGACAGAGACGTGTTTTACGCTTTCGTTCTGGAGTCTTTATCAAATAATCCAACTCACCCACCCGACGCTCAATCACATATGGACCGCTAAATCGAGCTTGCAAAGCAGACCCCGGAAGTGGCAGCAGCACCAACACCTTGTCACCAGGAGAGAACGCTCGATGCTTTGCCCTTTGGTCATACCACCCCTTCATCCGTCCTTGGGCTTCCCCCAAGTTCTGCCTCGCCAGCTCACATGCCTTGTTCAGCTTTGACCGAAAATGACAAACAAAGTCTAGCAAATTTGTGGCGGGGGACTGGTTTGCCAACCATCTCTCTTTCAAAAGTTTCAAAGGGCCCCTCACAGTATGACCGAACACCAGTTCAGCTGGACTAAAGCCAAGGGACTCTTGAGTGACCTCTCTAGCTGCAAAGAGGAGCAAAGGGGTTCCCTCATCCCAATCTCTCTCAAACTCCTTACAGTAGGCTCGTAACATGGACTTTAGGGTCTGATGAAACCGCTCAAGGGCCCCTTGAGACTCTGGATGGTAAGCAGATGAAGTCTGGTGCTCAATAGACAACTGCTGGAGAACCTGAGAGAACACACGGGACATAAAATTCGAACCCTGGTCGGTCTGGATAACTCTTGGCAGGCCAAACACTGTAAAGAACTTAATAAGGGCCTTGGAAATGGCTGAAGCAGTGATTCTACGTAGAGGGATAGCTTCAGGAAACCGGGTAGCTGTACACATGATTGTCAATAAGTACTGGTTACCTGATTTGGTACGAGGAAGGGGACCAACACAATCAATCAAAATACGCTCAAAAGGCTCTCCTATGGCAGGGATAGGATGTAAAGGAGCTGGGGGAATCTTCTGGTTGGGCTTACCAATAGTTTGGCACACATGACATGTTCTACAATGCTCAGCAACATCAGAGTTCACACCAGGCCAAAATAAATGTCTCAGCACTCTGTCTAAAGTTTTCTTAATCCCCATATGACCAGCAAGACAATGATCATGAGCCAACTGCAAGACATCCTGACGATAGACACTTGGCACTACCACTTGAAACACACTACTCCAATCATCATGACAGGACAGTTTTGGAGAAGTCCACTTTCTCATTAACACACCGTTGTTTACAAAATAGCAACAAGACACAGCTGTCATCTCATCATCAGGAACAACCTGGTCAAAAAGAGAAGATAAGGTTTCATCTCCCCCCTGCTCACACTTGAGCTTGTTACAAGAGGGAAACACTTTACCAAATCCCAACATGTCACCCTTCGCCAAAAATGTGTCAAACAGTGCAATATCAGAATCAGCTTCTTTGTCTTGTTTCTTCTTCTTTGACATGGCACGGGTAGTGACACAGACAGGGAATGCTTCTGGGTATTGCTTCTCAAGATCATCTGGGCATTTTGACACTACAGGAAAAGGAACAACCTCAGGAGCCGCAAGCACCCTACCACCGGCTAGGTCATTTCCCAAAATGAAGGACACCCCTTTAATGGGAATGCTTGAACACACAGCTACAGCTACTTCCCCAGAAACAAGACCAGTTTCAAGTGTAAGGTTATGCATAGGCAGAGACAGATACCCCCCCCCCAAACCCTTGGACGAGGACACTGGAACCTAACTTAGACTGGTCAGAAAACGGTAGGAGGTCCTGTAGAATCAAAGACTGAAAAGCTCCACTATCTCTCCAAATCTTAATCGGTTGCTTGGTTGAAGGATCAGTGACAAGAGACACAAAACCATCCATAAGGAAAGACGAAGAACCAGGCAGCTCACTCTTTTGAGCGGGTTGGTCGATGTTTTGGATGACAGCACTATTTTTCACAGTTTTTAGTAAGGCAACAGGCTTATAAGACTCTTGTTTCTTACTCAAGACAGGGCAATCTGCAATAAAGTGACCACTGTTCTTGCAATAAAAACAAGTCCTCTCTAACGGAGTACTCACAGTAGCCGATCTTCTAGTGAAAGCTGTAGAAACGGTGGGAGGAGGTTTTGAGCAGGTGGAGGAAGTGGTTGGAAACCGAGGTCTATTAAAACCAGTCCTTCCTTTCCGCTCACCTTGGTCGTTATCAAAGTTTACCTTGAGCGTCAATACAAACTTGTCTGCTAGAACAGCAGCCTTATCAAGAGTGGTCACTTCTTGCTCATTGAGATAAGTACACACGGCAGTAGGCAGACAATCTTTAAAGTCCTCCAGCAGAACTAATTGTCTAAGATCTTCCTTAGTTTCCGCCTTCTGTGACTTGCACCAAGAGCTAAAACTGATCTCCTTTTCTCTTGCAAACTCAACATAAGTTTGTTCATCCAGCTTACTGAGGCCTCTAAAACGCTGGCGGTACGCCTCAGGAACAAGCTCATAAGTTCTTAGAATAGCACCTTTAACTTTTTCATAGTCCTTGATATCCTCAATGTTTAAAGCAGTGTAAGCGTCTTGTGCTTTTCCCACCAGAACGCTTTGCAAAAGCGATGTCCAGGCATGTATTGGCCAGTCTGAAACAGTAGCCACTCGTTCAAAATGAGCGAAGTACCTCTCAACATTTTTCTCAGCAAATGGAGGTACTAGTCTGATGTTGCTCGCTACATTAAACTGAGCCGAGGCAGAACTGGATGAGCTCAAAGCAGCATGCTTAAATTCAAGCTCTTTTAGGAAACGCTCATGTTCTAGGTGCATTTGTCTTTCCTTAAGGATACGCTCTTTTTCTTTATCCTCTAGTTCTAATTCTCGAAATGCCAACTCCTTCAACCTGAACTCCAGCACAGCCTCTGACATTTGAGGAAGATCAAGTTGATGCTGATATGCTGGTAAAGCAGACGGCTTTAGGACGCCTCCTTCTGCTAGGCTAGCCTTAAGTGCTTCTCTTAAATTATCTTTAAGACGTTTATCACCACTGGCAATCTCAATGCCATAATGGCTGGCAAGGCTAAGGAGCTGTTCTTTAGTGAGCTGACAAAGCAACTCCTCCGAGGGTGCACTAATAAAGTCATCGATAGCCTCCATACTAGATAACTTCAGTAACCAAACATAACAAAATACACCAATCGCCGTTACCCAAGGTTTCAACTTAAACCAGTACACACCTCATCCAACACTACAGCTTATCACAAATTCTCTCTACTAAATGATTCTTGAAACCATGATCACAGAGATAGGCCTAGTAACTCTCATCTAGCTACTAAGTAGCACAAAATTTTACCCATAAAAACCCATTACCAAAATGGACCCTGCTGGTAATCAAGACCAAGGCAACAACAACCTCCGGGAGAACTAGCCCACAAAGTCAAGCTAGGCACCACACACACCGCACCTGACACATCCACAAGCTATACAAAACGAAGTTAGGACCCTGGACATGTTACCACAACTGTTCCCATAAAGCAGTCACTAACTCAAATAACTTTACAAATCAATCACTGCTGAGCACAGTGAGCAAGCCTCCGAGTGCAAATGATCATCTAAGCAAGCCCCCTGGTACCTGCCTAACTTTAAACTCACCCTAACTGTCTTCTGAGGCGTGCCGGGCTCGAGGCCTCTTTAAAGCAAAGCTCAGTTAACCTCAGCCATGTGACCAAGGCCCTGAAATGCTCGCCCCCACCAGAGAACAAGTCTCCACCCAGGATTACCTCGAGAGAAAAAAAAAAAAAATAAAATAAAATAAATAAATATAACAAATAGTGCACCGATGGAAGGACAGATTGCTCTGCCCAGCTGGCACACTCCCTAACTAACCAGGGAGATCACTCACAACTTCAAATCAAAGCACTCAGATTCAATGCTCACCATACTCACCATGACAAGAAGCTGCTCACAGCCACACTACCAAACACTTCACTCTGTCTAGGGGAAAAATAGAAAAAAAATAACTCTGCAAAACTCATCCAGATTGATCCCGGACGAGCCCCCAATATGTTACAACCCGGCTCGACGGAAGTAACATAAAGTAGACAAACAAGGATTAAATATAAGAAAACTGGGTTTATTGTTATGAATGGTAATCAGACTGGTAAATGGGAGCCATGCGGCCGGCCCTGCCGAGAGAGAGCCATGAGTGAAGCCTCCCAGGCTTTTAAGGCAGCAGCAGGTGCCAGGTAACGAGGAGAAGGAGGGGCTGAAGGAGGAGCTCCAGGAGCACTGCAAAACAAGGAGCAGATCTGCACATAACAAAGTGAACACATGTCCTTGCGTGCCTCGATGTCTCACAGTCTCATTTCCTCTGGATTGTTTTTGTTTGTGTCATTAGTCTACAGACTTATTTCACCACAAACCATAATTCCACTGAGGGTTTATTCCTGTTAGGATGTATACGTGCACCATTGATACCCTGGGACTGAGGGTCCCTGCTGGCATCAATAATCACTAAATCAACTTCTTAGTGGTTCCTGTGTGGTCACTGAAACCTGGTACAAAACAGGGCCTGGGGCTAAATTAAGCGATGATGCTAACGGTGCTGCTAATGGTATTTTTCAGATTTTCATTGTTCCCAATCATGAGAGTCGTTGCCTCACATGCAAGAAGAGTTTCGCTTGTAAACATGGTAATAGTTCAATTCCTAGCAGGAACCATGTGTTAATGGTAACTATTAGTCAGTTAAATAGTTATTCACTTTGGTGCTCCTTTCCTTTATCGTAAGACTCACTGTCACTGATGGTGTATTGTTTGAAATATGCTTAAGCATATAAAGTTCTGCAAACATTTTGTTTTTTCTTTGATTAACTTTAAACTTCAAAATAACTGCTTTACAATAGCAGTGTGTTAGTTTCCCTTACAGTTATGAATGATAAATTAAGAAAACATACTTATTTTGTTTCATTTTTTTTCTGACTCAAGTTTGTTTAAATGCTGAAATCTTGACACTTACACAAGAAAGTGTTTTCTCTGTAATTACACCCTTTTTAAATGAATCCAACTCAGATGATCCCGATGCCATCACGGCACATTCAGCAGGTTGTTATGTTATTTCCTAAGTTAGTAAAATTGGCTTTGACTTCCCGCTGTCTTGTGCTGCGTCACTCGAGCAATAGAGCAGGCTGAGAGAATAAAGGGAATAAAGCAAATAAACCTGCATGGGAGTTAATGTAACCTGTGTGTGTGCCTCAGGGCAGCCCTCTGAACCCTCTCTCTTTCTCTCAGAATATTATAAATAATGTGGAGCAGGCTGGGACAGGTGAGGAAGTGATGCACTGAGTTTAGAGGCAGTGTGAACTACATGTAAAGCAGAGAGAGGAGCTCACACTGAACAGCGGATTCATTACAGTCATTCCAACGACCTGGCCTCGTTAACTGTCAGCAGTGTCGCTGTTTGTTTGATATAATAAGTAGCATCGGGACAACACTGTCTTCTCCACAATATTATACACGTTTGGTGTTATGTTGTATTGTATTTGTAGGGCATTGTTGCCTTTATTAGATTGTAACAGTTGAAGAGGGACAAAAATGGGGAAGAAGTAGAGGAATGACTTGCAGTAAAAGTCCTGGGAGTGGGATGAGAGATCTACTGCTCAAGGTGTATGTGCCGAGCAGAGATGATTACACTAAGACTGCAAGAGAAGCCATAAAGTGTCAGGGTCAAATATGTATTGCTGTATTTGCATTTCATTAGTAAATGTTTGCTATAATGTGATCATTTATATGACTCGTTCATTTAGAATCAGCTGTTTATCACAGCTCGTCTGATGCCACTCTCTTTTCAAACTTTCCCGTAGCAGCACGGCACATTAAAACCACTGGTTGCTCAGATTCAATTCATCTCTACAAGACATCACGAGACGATGATCGGATAAATGTGGCAAAATCCTCACTTCTAGGGAAGCTCAGCATCTCTGGGAGTCAATGGAGCAGTAGGCGGGCACAGATGCTGGGCTGATGCTTGATGATTGGAGGAACTGTCTGAAAGAATTTTCTACAGAAGGAACGGAGAACAGAATTCATTTATAAATAACTGGGCCTGAAATGAGTATCCCCTGTTTCAAAGACCAGCAACCATCACTGGACCTGGGTTGCCATTGACCACACTAGCCTTGAGTCTTTCTGGCCACTATCCTGCATCATTGTTACGGCATATGGACACCATGCAGCCCCTCATTTGCAGCACGGATGCTTGGTGATATGTAGTAGGGTTGAGCAGATCGTGGATGGATATAATGATGTGGAGTCACCATCAGGATGCCACGCCCCCCTTCCTGCCACACAAACATTAATTGAATTCTCCTTGCTATAATGTAAAATATATTACATTTTCACTGTCTTTTTTTTACTCCCTTCCATAATCAGTGACAGCATGCACCTTTTAGCATATGCAAACGGCCTGAAATGACAAGAGATAGAGCTGCATCCTCCCTCCTTACTTCACTTAACTTCTTGACTGATGTGTTTTTTCAAACTTGTTTTGTATCCCACCTTTTTTCCCATGTCACACCTCCTTCACACAACAGCTGTATACATGACACACCTCCGCTGCACTTACGCTTCACCACTCTTTTCATTTCATACAGCGAATCAGTTGCCAAAAGCAAATTAGCTGACGTAAGAAACTATTATCTAACTTTCTATGTGCTGACGTATTGAAGTATTTTTAATTAACAGTAGCAATAACATACATTTGTTGGAACACGGCGTTTGCCGTGAGACCCCAAAGAAACGCACCATCATTTGAAGGAAGGGTAGATCAGATTTTATTAATGTGAGTGAAGTAATGTAATAAGGATAATCATGATGATCCAATCGTGTGTGTTCATGAAGCTAAGGCATGTAGCCACATGTCCACTTTCGAATGTGATTAGGAGCATTCAGATGTACTTACTGCAGACGTGATCGGATCACTCAGGATGGATGTTAATACTGAACTTGGTATATAAGCCAGCAACAACACGCTTAGCATCAAGTGATGTTAGCACCATTTGTGGAACAATTCTGAGAAGAGCAATGGAAATAAAGTAAAAAAAGAGAGGAAGAGGAGGGAGAGTGAATGTGATGAGGCGTGGAAAGAAAAGACCTTGTGTGTCTTCCCTTGCTTCCTCGTTTCAGTGATACATGGCTTCACATATGATTATGTTGCTCTTTTGTTGACTGTTATATCCTCCTTTTCATGGATCCTTCGCAATTTATTATACAAGTGGAATAGTGAAGGGGGAGAGAGCGATGAAAGACATATGAAACAAAGTCGAGGGAGGGGAAAGTATGCAATGAGACAAGGACAGAGCAGAGCAATGAGACAAGGGGACAGGAAACCAGCAGTTAGATGCAAGGAGAGAGTGGGGGAAAGAGAAGAGTGGGTGAGACAGATGCCTTCAGGCAGCCTAGTTTCTCACCCTGCAGGAAAGAGACAGCAATTAGGATCTCAGAGGGTGTGTGTGTGTGTGTGTGTGTTACAAGGTGTTTGTGAAGACTGGATCCTGTCGGGGGTTTCTGAACCACAGGAAACAGCCCAATTCACACTCCCCATGTTACATCATCACTTAACACAGACGCACGCACATTCAGTTAAGGCTTGTCTTGTTGCTCTGGAGTGCCACTGTTTGTGTTCGTTTGACAGTTAAAGGTCCTGTGAGTAGGATTTTCTGTTTTTTTTGTAAATGTAAAAAGGCAGAAACTGAATATAATATTCATGATTGTTATAATACTAACGTGATATTACACTGAAATAAACTGTGGGCATTTGAAATTTGGAGTAATTACCAAAACACTGGCATTTCTTCATGACGTATGCAATACAGCTTTAATTTGTTGTTGTTCTTATTTTTAATCTCAATGTATCTAAATGGGGAGTGGGTCCTTTTGCACTCTAGTCTGACTTAATTCTACATACTGGTCCTTTAAAGCTGTAGCTGCAGGATTGCTGGGAAATAATGTTAATTGTATATCTGATCCCCAGCTCATTAAACAGAGTTCTGTGTGGAAATCAATTTATCTCTATTATGTGTCTTATTGGACTTTCTGTGTATTTTTGTTTTTATTTAGTTTATTTAGTTTTTAGTTTGTTTTATTTAGTTTGTTTAGTTTTTAGTTTGTTTTATTTATTTTATTTAGTTTTATTTATTTAGTTTTTTTTTTAAATTGTTATGAATGCTAAAATACCAACTTTTTCATGTGCAAGTGAAACTAATGAGTACAACACCCAATGCAAGTCTAGCTTTCTCGCTCGCACTCTGTCTCTGACCTGGTCTGTGATTGTTATAGTTTCATGTCAAAAGACCCTTTGGTGTGGTCCTGGTACTGCGTTCCACTGAAAGATGCAGTGGTGGTGTACACAGTGCAGGAAAGAGGGAAGCGATGCTGCCTGTTAAAACCCACATTCAAATCCAGTCACGTTTGCACTTCTGCAAGACAATTCATCTGCTAACGCAGAGTCATCTGAATCAACACATTATCTCCTTATCGATTGCTTCTAAGTTGTTCTTAATTGCTTCTGAACAGTCCTCTCTGTGTTTTGATCTGTGCTGTATGGTGCCCACACGCCATTATTTCCAAGATTTCACAGCCTTTAACTGTGAGAATTCCAAACCTAGTAGCACATTTGTTGTGTTTTCTTGTAAAATTATAATGTGGGTATTCTAGAAAACTACTCTGAAGTGATTTTGTTAGGTGGCAACTGAATAAAAACATAAATATAAAATCACAGTTAGACAATGCATACTGTATGTATGCTGACTTAAGTAAAGAAGGGAAGATTTGACTTTCTGCAGTCAATAACGTCGGAGTGAAAGGTAGTCAAAACATCAAGCAAAGCCTCACTGTAATTGTAATAAGGAATTTTTATTTTAAAATCTCTGTCCCCTCAGTTGGACGTATTGCACTGGTCTTCATATTCAAGTGGCTCTCAGAGGCGAGAGCCCGGGACTGTCGACAAAAGTGCAACACACACAAAGAAAAACATTCAATAACTGCAGTCATATGCAGCGTATTTGCACAAAACTCATTTCACACATCAATGGTCAACTGGTGATTTTACTGAAGCTCTTACTTTGGAAAAATGTGCTTTTGTATAATTTTGGTGATTTTATTGACTGTTTTATTCAATAACCCGTCTCTTCCTCGCTGTAGTGTCACTAAATTCATTTCACACATCAATAATATCCTCCTGGTTGTACCACTTGTACTTAGTGAAGACAAATCTGTTTTGTTTAATCTTAATCATTTTTTATTGGCTTTTTTTAATAGCTAGTATGTTCAATAACCTCTCAGGCAGTGTAGTATCATGAGTATCACTTCACACATTCAGTGTGCCCCATTGGTCATTGTTTTTTATTTTCTTTTATTAAAATAAAGTAATTAAAAAGTGTTATATCATTTTAACTTTGAAATATTGAGACTTTTTTCTCAAGTGTGCATAAACCAAAGGAGAAATGATCAATATAAAGTGCTTTATGTCCATATTCCAACTACTTGTTTCTGCATCTCACGACCTCGCTGGTGTTTCAGAGAACTGAGGTTACTTCCTTAACCCAACGTCCTCTCGCGACATTCGTTTCACCTCACTCCCATTTCGTAGAACCGGGGAAATAATTCCATAACCTAAAGTTTGCTGCCGCCCTTCTTTTTTAGTGCATCCATCAGGACTGTATGTAACACGCATCACTCTGTGTCTCCACAGACACAAACAAACAAAACACTGTTACAGTGAAGAACATGTGGCGCTGATTAGCATTGTGTCGACTCAAATAAACTCATGTCAACTTTGTTTATGTTTGAAAGTTACACACTACAGCCATAACCCTTTCACACCGAGCGTATCACCGAAGATGCATTTCATTTCACTCGCTTTGTCACCAGAGAGGAGAGAGTTGGAAAAAAACACCTGTGCATAATTTCCATTTTTTGGCCTGTTTTTGCACATCCAGACAAAGTTTCAACAAATGCTATTGTGTTTTATACTGTTCAAAATTCAAATTTGAATTTCAACATCTGTTGTTCGTGTACAGCTGCAGTGTTTGCAGCTGCTTTTTGTTTTTTCTTCATTTCAAATTGTTAATACACTCTTTTAACATGCAGTAAATTGTCAGATATTGGAAGTTATTATGGAATAATGGGCAAAAAGCGCTTAGTCACAGGACATGTTTCTGTCCCTTTTATGGTTGAAATAAGCAACAACAAAAACAAAGTCCAGACGGACATTTTGAGGCTTAAAGGGTTAACGTCTGCATTATGCTGAAGGTTTTTTTAATGGAAATATTGATCAATAATGACAGAAATATGTTGCCTCCTCAGAATCACATGTATAAAAATATCATACATCCAATGCTATTATGTCCTGATGGATACAAATGATAGGACAGCACTTTCAACAGGTGGAAAGAGCATCTCTGTGTGATGCTGCTCCTGCACTTTCATCTTGATTCATCTTGGGTCTCATAGAAGATGGAGACTGTGAGTATTGCATCTGTGGGGAAATATACTGCAGTGGAGCTTGTGTCGTTTTTGTTCATGGTCTTTTCTATGACTCTCTGCTAAAAATACACATCGGTTGTCAATTGTGGAGCTGGTGGACTTTATACCAATATAAATCATAACATATCAGCTGGAAAACCCAGATGTTAACATTTTTTTTCTGTCAATATATGAGTTTTATTATTCACACTGATGCAGTATTTGAAAGAATGGGAATCCAAGTAAATTTAGACGCTTTGCAGCCACATGAGAAAGCATAGTCACAGGGAACCCAACATGCCTTATCTTTGAGCTCACATCTATAGACTTATAGCTCTAATCCATTATGTCATGATGTATTTCCATTAAAATGAATCTAGTACTGACTTTTAAGTACTGGCCTTTTAAAATGTCACAAGCATCGTGCACATGCTCTCATCCGAATAGACATCTAAAGTTGAAAGATGTGACTTTTGATATTAAAATCATGAATAATGACATCATACATTTCATGCAGCTTATGCTGTACTCCTGCTTCAGTCCTCCTGTTTGGCGTTTAAGACATATGGATATCTGATTTTTTTTTTTTTTTTTGCAAATCATCGGAGACAGCGCCCTCCGCAGCATCAAGTGGTGATTACAGGACTCTCAATAGCAATAAATCGGCTCCAAGTCGCAGTTAATGTTGATTAGAGAAACAGTTTCATATACTTGGGGAATAATACCCCGGTGAACCTGCAAAATAATAAAAATAAAAGCCAATTAACACCCTTCCCACTGCCAGTTGTTAGTCTGCCAACAAGTGTTTGTTTGTTTTTTTTCTCAACTGTGTGAACTGTGACATCAGGGGAGCTCAGTGGAACTCAGTGGCACTCTGGTGAATGAGTGAACTCTAATACAATGAAATAACATGCAATACAAGGCGTTGTATTGAGCGTTGTCTCAAGTTGTTAAAAGACAGATTTGCTGAACATGATGACGGCTGGAAGAAGAATGTGAGTCTTAGTCGTGCTCCGGAATTTGCATTGCTGCCCAAAATGAAGAAGTGAAAGAAGAAAATAGCACGTTCACCTTGGGTCTCGCGTTCCCACTAACTCTGATCACAGCTGAAGCCGATTAAAACTGGCGTGCATTACAGAGCCACTTAGCTCAGTAGTAAATGCAGATTAAACACATTCCCACAGGTGAAACACACATTTAAACCCCGTATTTAACTGTTTTTACCTTTTACCACTGGGAATGACTGGCCCCCTTAGGTATTGACCCCTGCAACACTGAGGCTACTGTGTTGCAGGGGTTTTAATTTTAAAATGGTGTTAAAGGGCAGCATAGTGGCTACCACTGTTGCCTTGCAGCAGAAAGACCTGTTCCAAATGTTTTTCTGCATAGAGTTTGCATGTTCTCCCCATGACGCTCATGTGGAGGATAAAGTGGTAGAAAATGAATGCATGAATGCATGAATGCTGTGTTACATTACCATTCATGTGCACTGGGCATTCACATGCCAGAGTCAACAAACAAGAAATAGATTTTTGAGACGGTCAGATTTACTGCTTGGGTATTAAAGTTGAGTCATTTTCTGATACTCGACAGGATCGGTGTGTTTCGGTCCGAGTGTCTCGGTCCGTGCCAAACAAGTTTCAAAGACTGGCACCGAGCTCTTGTTCACACAGTGAGTGTCTGCAGAGCTGCTGCTATGTTTTCCTTAGTGTTCACCTTTGGATATTGCCATAAATATATGCCATCCTAAAAAGTGACCACAGCCACAATACAAAGCTGACGAGTGGTCTTATTCAGACGAATGAGTCAGCTGAAATCTTTTCTTCTCCTGTTGCTTTCATCACTTTGCATTGTTTCCAAAGGTTTTTTTCCCTGCAAGTGTAATATTATGTTCTTCTATTAGCCAAGCTGAAACAGTAGGTTGAGGGAAATTACTTACTGATTCTATTGAGCCATGATAAGACTGATACTGTTGACTTTTGTCAATCTTTAAGAGTTGTTTGTGTGTATATTTATGTCCTAATTTTTGCTTATTTTTTCTCAGTTTTGATAATGGATGGAGTTGGTGAAGTAGTTGAAATTAAAATTGAGGAGAGGGAGATTTTAATTTTGGTAAATGGGAACCCAAGAAAGCTGGTCATTGCGTTCATTAGGGTCATAAAGTCATTCTGGACTGAGGAAAATCCCCCCTGGATCAGAACTTTCTTAATACAGTTTTTGGAGCATGGAATAAGTGTCCTGGCTGTACCTCTGTTTGCCATTAGTATTCTGCTGGCCTTGTGCCTTCAGAAGAAAGAGGTGATGTGCGTATAATGTCTCTAAGGCCAGTGCATCCATTAAAGAAGAAACATCAGTGTTTACCAATCAAATGATGACACATTTTTAGAAGTGTTGTGCAATGAGTATAATTTGGTCTTTGTACTCTACATGTTACTGACCACATATCAGTGGAGCCTTTACCACATTTTCAGCTTGACTCTGACGACGGACCTCCTCCTCCCACGCAGTCCCTTCACCCAAAAGCAACTCTATTAACTGTTGAGGCAGAGTATTTCAATTTAAAAGTGAAAGGAGTCATCACTCAGTACTGGTGACATCATTTCACTGACCGCTCTGAAAATAATCATACTGAACAAATTCTGCTTAAAAATCAAGCAGCACAATGTGACCACAACTGGAATTTAGAGACTTTAGAAAACAGGACAACATAATAATAATAATATAGTCTTTAACTGCATTTAATTAAGTAAGTAAAACATATTCATGCAAACTGTTTTCATATCCACTTCATGAATTAAGTTGAATACATGGATATGGTGACACTCCACAAAGTTACACACTGCTGATGACACCTTTGCAAAGTAGATTAATTGGTATTGACACAAATGTCATTTAAGCCACTGATATTCTCATGTTTTATTCCTTTCTTGTCTTCATTTGACCTTTATTTAACAATAAGAGCTTCACAAAGGTCAGAAACTTTAGTTTGGCATTTCACTGACCTTGAATTGCTTTGCCCCTCTGTCTGGTAATTTCATGTTGGATCAATGTATGTTCATGTTATTGTTATTTTACCAATTAACTGTGCAATTCAATGTGTGAAAGGGAGTCATTTTAAGGCCCTGCTTCACTGTAACTATCTCAGCAGTAATATGACCGCAGTGTTTCCATTAATCACCACACCATTCAAATATAATCCACTTCAGGCCGATGAGGGCAGCAACACTGCAACCGATTCAACACAATAGCAAATGTAACTGTGTGTGTACTCACTGTATATGATTTTAAATGTGAATGAACTACATGGAAGAGTTAGAAATGAATAAAGTCGTGTTGGAACAGTGGTTAGCACTGTTGCCCTTTTGCAAAAAGACCTGAGTTCGTGACCCAGGCCTTTATGCATGGAGAATCATACCCAGCAAGTTCAAGAGTCATGTTAAAGTCAGTGAAATAATGTAATACCATAGAAACATAAACAAGCGTCTCCTTTGACACTGCAAGCCTGCTGCTCCTTTCTTAAACCCCTTCTTTGTTCTTGTTTCCTCTTTGTTTTTGTCAGTTCTTGGACCTGCATAAAAGTTAAGATAGATTTTCTGCTGGAATGATGATGTATCCTCTTCACCTCTGAGTGTAACTGGACTCTACAGGCGCCCAAGGCACACTACACTGTTTTGTCTTTGCCATTTGAAGAAGAGGCAAAATAAACCACCATAAGCACTTCCTGTGGCTTTGCATGAACAACTCTACATCATTGTGTTGGTGAATAGCCTGCTACAGACTACTGAAGTAAAGTGGAGGTAAATAAAATGCCATCTTCACACATAAAACATAGCTTTCAGTGAGCACTAGAAAAGATCAGACGTAAACAATACGATGATATTTAAAAATATATATTTAGTGGGACATTTGCTAGAATTCTAAGATGTCATTTCATCAAAGATCTTTGATGTCGTTTAACATGAACAATCTAGTCTCTTGCATATCTTATAATATTAAATTCCATCTTATGATTTAATCATGTTTTCTGCGGTCCCTTGACTTTGTAATATATAAGTATGTTTAATGTAAATGATGGGACGAAAGCCACAGCTGTACAGTACAGTATGTGTTGCATTATTAAAGCACAGTCAGGGACTGAGAATCCCCGTTCCTTTCGTTTTTCCTGACTCGTGTGGACTTTGCTCAGTCCCACACATACAGAAGGGCACACACTGTAAACATATCATAATGAAGGAAGAGCAGAGGTCACGTATGAACCCAAATCACTTTCCCCTCTCCTCCATCTGCTGCATTTTCATGTCTCCACACACATGTGTGTGTAGAATAATAAATAATGCAGGGTGGGTTGTATGAAAAGATAAGGAGGCAACGTGGGGTTGCTTTGGGGTTGAAAGAGGTGATGTCACTACATACACCCTCAACCCTCGTGCTAAGACCAGTGAGAGAAGAGGAGAAAACAGATAAAGATAAAAGTGAGAGGATGAAAAGGGAACATAAAAAGAGCCTTAGAGAGATAGAGGCTGAGAGGACGTGTCACACACACACACACACACACACACAGAGAGAGAGAGAGAGAAAAAAAAAAGGATTATACAGAGAAGCTGGGGAGGCTGTCGTTGGCTTGGTCAAATGATTTGCTTACCATACATTACCCCCTGTTTATTATTAATAGTTTTCATACGCACAGCAGGGAAGCTGCTATTACCCTCCTAACAAGGACAGCATGTGACAGTTAATGTGATCCCGCCCCCCAGTGTGTGTGTGTGTGTGTGTGTGTGTGTGTCAGATTTTAACACGACAGATACAAAATGAGAACATTTTGTGAAGTGTCTGTGTGTTCATACAGGACGAGTTTATGATGTGCACTAATGAAATTAACCTATGTGCTTGTGAAAAACTGTCACTTTTCATCTTCATTAGGCCTATGTGAATGTAATGTGCAAATATGTTTATCACTGAGGGACAATTCCGACATAAATAATTGGTATATATAGATTTTTTTTTTTTTAATGTTTTTTTGAGGTTTGTGATTTGGGATTGTAGGCTAAATTTATTTCACCTCAAGGTCAGCATTCAATTGATTTTTTGGGTGCTGGATAAGGTCTATATTGTGCAGGAAGAAGTGGGGGAGAGACAAAAGTCTTATTTGCTGTCAACCAATCAACTTGTGGACATTGTCCCAGTGTTTATTTGTCCACATTTAAGAACAGAGAACAAGAAAAGTTAGTGGATTTTGTCAAAAATGTGTTGACATGACACGAGTATTTTCCTTAATAGCATGATTATTCGTGCTTTTGAATTCTGACTTCTTGTTGGCACTACTGCAGACTGTGAGAGAGAGACAGATGGTACGCCACCTTGATATTTCACATATTTTGGCCCAAAGTTTGACTTCATTAATCTGTAATGTCCAAGTACATTGACCTCTACAAGGTGTGTCCAGTGACATTTCAATGTTGGCAGGGATTGGTGGAAGTAATGCACTGGACTGCAAAAAGGAATCTAGAGTAGTAAAAAAAAAAGGCTGAAATAGCTACAGACTTAAAAATAAAAAGAACTTTGGACTTGTTTAAGTATGAATTCCATAAAATTCAAATTCAAAGGTCTGACTTTGGACTGGAACCTGTCATGAAAACGGTCCTGCAGCCTCCGTCTATTTCCTCCTGCATGATGTCATGGGCACGTTCAACAAAGGAAAGGACACGTCGACGCCATCAGCCATATGATTATACTCAAAGAGACAAAGGCCTCTAGCATTTAAAGGAATTACGACTCTCGTGGTTAACCTTTCTTTTTACGAAGAAGCTGCAAAAGGACAGTGAAGTATTCTGTCAGGGTATAAATCAGTCGCCATGTCCTGATATGCACCCGGCCATCGCTGCCTGTGTTATGGCTTATACATACAAGGTTGCGCTGTGTGCATCCAGCATCTTAACATGTGATATCTTATGAGAATCAGAAGAGCAGGCGACGGGAAGGGAGCGGCGAAGTCGAAGAGGGTCGGTGTTATTTCTGCAAACCCTTAAAATGCAATCACTCATTCAGTCGTAAAGGCAGGACTCTTTGGCTTTCTCTCTCTTTTTTTGTTCTACCTTTCCCGCCTTTCATCTGACAATTCGTGGTACTCTTCCGCTTGCCCTCTCTCTCTCGCTGCGTAGCAAATTGAGTCTGAATGAGCCTTAAATTATGTTCAAGTGCAGCCAGAGACACTTCCAACTCTTTCCGACAGTCATTCTGTTCACACACACACACACACACACGGATGCAGAGTGTTCCGTCTGGCAGTCCATCATGAGCCTTTGGCACGTGTGCTGTTGCGACGTGATTATCCTGAAATGAATAATCTCTCAGTCATTTCCTTCTCCGGCACAGAGCTGAGGAGGTCATGCTCAAGAGAGACAGTCACGGTGACATAAAGACTGACACATATCATCGTGTTATGTCAGACTCCAGGGCCAGAGAGCTTCCTCATGGGCGTCTGAGTGCCCCAGACTCGGCTGGTGAGAGCGGCGGGATGCCATTAGGCAGAAATGAGCAGGGAGAGAAATGTACAGACGGGTCAAGGCTGAAGCCAAATTAGTTACATTTTCTAAAAGTCAAAATTCAAGTTCAGCTATGTGAGGATACAGCGGGCCAAAAAGCATTAACCCCCAGCAGTCAGTGATGAGGCCTAGAGGATGAACACAGCAAGCCTTTTTGCCTTGAGTCCACAGTATTCTTGTCCTCCTGAGCATTCGGTCCACATTTGCCTCCTTACTTGTTAAACAAAGTGATTTTTTCTTTTTTTAGATGGACTGTAATCAGTGTGGCACAGGAAGTTGGAGTAAGAATATATTTGCTAAGAGGCTATTTCATTTGATTTGGTTGTTGACATCGTTTCAAGCCGCAGGCATTGAATTGAATATATTCTTGTTCAGCCAGTTTAACGTACTGTGAAATTCAATAATGCTGTTTTGTCAAAAATAAAAATCAAATCAATGCAAAGTTAAAGGTACATATTGCAAAGCCGAGTTCCAGCATGTTAGAAATGAAACAAATGCAAACCTTATGGCTTAATTTGTTGATAAAACCTGAGTTGCCATCGGCCAGAGTCAATGCATTACTTTCTGTCACTACCAAGCAGCTTGTTACTGGCTGTCTCTATTGCTTTATTCAATTTGTGACCTAATTTTTTTAGGTCACATTTGCTCTGCGGCTGAAAACAACTCTAAAAAGTTTATTCAGCAGTGGATTCAGGTGGGGATTCAGTCAGAGTTCACAATTGTATTTCAGTTCACGCTCTGTCAACAGCAATCAGTTAACTAAACGGCTGCCTGATTACGCACCAGCACTAGCCTATCACAGCTGCTGCTGTTTATTTTTCCAAGCAGCTCCAAGGTTACTAGATGCAGTCGGGACAAGTCAAGTTACGTTAAAAGAAACACAACGCATAACTAACAGACGTATCATAGAAGCAGCATCAGGAGACATCATCGTCTCTCTCTCTCTCTGTCTGTGGGTGTTTGTGAGTGGGACTGTTGGTCATAGAGACTCCACTGTGTCTGTCATTGGTCAGTAGTCCACAGGGGCAATAGAGATTTAAACAGTGAGTGTTGTCATGCACACAAAGTGAACCAAAAACAGAGCCTTGATGATGACACAGAGAGAAGTTTAACATTTATCCTGTAAGATTAAATGTTGAAGATACAGTTTTTAATTGTATATCTCAATATGTATTGATATTGAAACAAATAACTATAAAACAACATTGGCCTTTACCCCATGACTGCAATGTGACCTCCATCCAGTAAATGCATTTCTCTGGTCATCTTGCCAAAGCCTGATTAAACCTGAGTTTATGAACGACAGAAGAGTTTAACAGACCCAAACAGTGCAGGATTTGATTTATAATTCACTGTCATATTTATTCTATTGGTGCACTGCACTGCTTGATGAATGGGTTGTACATGATCAGATTATATTGTGTTTTAATTACATTCCCTGTAGTAATTGTGCGGCAATCTTTCATTCATTCTGTGATGTATTACTTTGTGGGATTTACACTGAGGCGGCCATATGCATCTGGGGAGCATTCCTTACATAGAAACAAGAGAAAGAGCAGAAGACGATGAAAAGAGCCAAAGTTGTTTGCAACAATGTTCTGTTTTTCGATTTTAATTGAACCACACTGGGCATCTTTAATAAATGACAGCTATTTCATTCAAAACTCAAACAAAGGTATATTAGCTTTTGGAATGAGGACAACCCTTGTTTTTCAACTACTCTTCTGCACTGAAAAGTGCATTATGCGTTTTGTGTTAATAACCTTAAAATAACCTTAAATTATATCAGCATCAAAAGCGAGGCTTTGAAGTGTTCCCCTGCATTCCTAATGGGCCCTGGCACCATATCTATATTTGTGAGAACAAATCCTGTTAGCTGTGAAAGATGCAGGCTGACAGAGTTAACAGGAAATCCCCCCCCCCAAAATAAAATAGCCCACCATTTTACGCTTTCTGTATTCACCATTAGTGCTTTGTAGAAAATGGGTATATAATGCATCTTTCTCTCACTGTGACCTATCCATTGTGAACCCTGCCTCCCCCTCAATATCAGCTGGGATTAGCCATTTATGGATACTTGGAAGGCAAAGGCAGATCAACAAGGATACATTAGGCAGTGGTCGACAGTCTGAATCCATCACAGATGTGTGTCTTTGATGTGTGTGGAGACAGTGAAATCTGAGATTCTTCTTAAGCCTCCTACAGTCTGTGAGATGTCAGCAATCTCCACAAGATCATTATAAATCACACAGGGCAACATGGATCTAATAAACGTGGCTCAAGTATGAAGTTCAGACTCGATGATGCTGACACTTGTACCCAATCTCCACTGATCCAAGAACCTGAGTTTAAACAGGTTTTTTTAACCGAGGGACTGTGTTTAATAATCAGGATTCACTCCCAGGACAAACGACTGCAGTGCACTTTGAGGTTTTTATCAGCATTGGTGGGGACACAGAAGAACGACCGGTAACACATGGTGTTAATTAGCTTTTTTTAGCGGGTTTGCTCTGGTTCAAAAATCCCACGCATCCCTCCTAATTTTAATGGTGAGCAAAGTTAGCAAAGTTCTCATCTACTCGTCGATTATCAGGTGAGACTCAAGTTGGCAGCATCATTAGCATGAACAGGTGGTAAACAGCAGAAGATGATGAATCACGCTCTGGCAATCGCTCCGTTTAGAAGAGGTGAACATAGTGTGTAACACATACCGCGCTTCTATTCACGTTCATTGTATTTGACTGTGACCGTGACTGTGTCAGTCATTTTGTATTGAAGCGGCACGAACACTGTGACACGTGAAAGATCTTTCGTGTGGGACAGAACGACATTGTACTACGTATACCAGGCTGTACTTTGTGTCTCCTTGTATCGGAAACACTTTGACTTTCTCCTGAAGTTACAGAATGTGGACGGACTCTAAAGGCAACACTCACTTTGAATCACCATCAGACGGATAATGGCAAATCAAACACTGGTGACTGTTCTCCATGCGCTGCCTCTGTAGCTGTTGCCCATGGTCCAGATGTCTAAGTGTACTTTGATCACTGTGCCACTTCTTGTCGCCAACATGTCCCCAGCTGCCAGGAGTGAGGCTGTATAATGGAAGGCTGCTTCTTATGAGCCCGGGGAAAGATTGCAGCATGTCCTCTTTATAATTAGGGACAAAATTTCATGTTGTCCAAGTGTGCTACTTTGTTTTCTGGCACTGTTAAGAGCTCCCTAAATGGCCCTTTAAAACTTCACAAATCTTGTGAGACCAACTACAGTTACTACTGCCCTCCTGAGCTTGTAAAACATTTCAGACAGCCTGCTTTTCACATGTTCCAGTGTGCGCTACAGTGTGTTATTTGAAAAAAAAAAAACAGCTCGCGCTCTGAGTCATCGTAACATCTCTTCGCTTTACGGTTCACCACGCTTGTTGGCAAGACATGAATCCTTCTGCTGTAAAGGCCAGTCACAGTCGTCTGTCATGCGGGATGCAACTTTAAAAAAAAAGAAAGAAAGGTGGAAAGGTTTCTAAAATGTCAGTGAAACACTTGTGTTGTACAACCTTCCCTGTGTCTCTCCCTGATATGTAAGTTGGTATGCGTGCACGCACTTGTGCACCTCATTCCATATGCAGCCGTATATCGTGAGATGAGCGAGTGGCTGTCATCACAGAGTGGTGAATGCACTGGGTTGACTGTTAACTTTGTTAGCATTCACAATTGACTTTGCCTCCGACGCTCATTCATTCTCCACTTTACGACAACAGGATAAATCTAAACGGCACACAAATCATCGGGATGAGTAGCATCGTAATGTTCGCCCTTCGGGCTGCTTTCTTCACACAGCTCCTTTGACGTCACGGCAGTTTGAATTTATATTCACTCAGTGGACACGGAGCGTCTCCCAGCAGCAGCAGCAGCAGCCTGTAGAGACACTGCAGGTCGAACACACAGAGAGACGCTCAGTGTGGAAACAACCCATCGTGCAAAACGTGAAGTTCATTCTGAAACAACACACACTTAGTGTCACTCAGTGGAAACAATGTAATCATTTGTGGACATTGCACACTAATGTACATGCAAATATGCCAGATTAGCGGCTTCAGCTAATGTACATCTGTTGTCACTGTAAAAAAAAAGTACAAATTACAAAAAAATACAATTAAAACACATAATTGATAGGGTGCGAAATGCTTAAAATATCTTTAAAAACACATGATTGAAAACAGCATAGATTGCTTTTCAGATCTCTTTATGCTCAATGCTTTCTTTTGATTTCTCATCTAAACTAATTAATGTTGATTGCTTTTACAGTGTGTAAATGTTCTCATCTTTTATACTATCATTTTTAAGATGAAAAGGTCCGTGCTACATGTCGCACATTAAAGCTAACAGAGTTGGTAAATGAAGAGACAATGAAAGGGTATCGTGTACATTCACGTGCGACAGACGCAGACATTTCAGTTATGTTAAGTAAAATGTGTATTAATTCTGGAGACAGAAGAAGACATACAGACAGACTGGAATATGATAGAGACATAGCTCCATTAGCTGTTTCATCAAACAGAGTTATCAAACCACAGACATGGAGACACTGACACCCTGGGCTATATCACCACGACCTGAGTTATAAAAAGTTGATAATTAAAGACAGGCCTCGAAGGACAGGCAGAGATAATTGGCTTTCCTCGCCACGACACTTTGACCTACTTAATACCAATAACTTAATAAGGCTTGGAGTCAGATGGCGTAATCGCAAAATAACATTTTTCTTTATAAAGATTCCATTAATATGTGTGTGTGCTTGTGTGTCTTTGTCTGCGTGTGTTAGGCTTGTGGTTTTGCTCTATAGAAACAGATGGTTGTCTTTCATGATAGATAAAAGGTCCACATTTAATTGACGGTTAAATCAAGTAATTTTGTTTTTATTGAACAATTAGCTTCTCTTTATCTTGTCCCAAAGGGTGTCCTTACAGGAAATAACCCTCAGTGCTGTATAGAAAATGCCCATCTTGGTAATAGAAATGAATTAAACAATAATGTGTGGTGGTCCATAAAGACCGCCTTATGAAATTCACTCCCCAGGGCCTGGGCTGCCTTTGGCCCGAGGTCGCACTTTGGACATGCCTTGCCCTTGCCCTTCCAAATATCTGGTCACGCCACTGCAGGAAGCAACAGCACAACAGAAAATCCACCTCATTCATTGCTCTGAAAATGACTAATACACATCCATTTTTCCTCAAGGTCTAGACGCTCATGAAAATATTCAGCTCTGTCTGTCATTTGACTTCATTCTTTGTGTTTCTGTTGATGTTTTCTTTCGACTGTTCTCCCGTGTGTCCTGTTTTCCTGTCTGTCTCTCTCTTTGTGTATTCGGTGGGTTTGTGTGTGGTGGGGTGTCTGGGTGGCGCTTCTCTCACTCTTTCCCAGCTGCCTGATTGCCAATCTGTCTCCACACCGACCATCCATCACCCCATCAGCCCTGCAGTAAATCTACTCTGGTTCTTCAGCCATTCTTCAGTCAGTTTAGTGCCACACGCTCTTGGCCTGTTAGAGCTGTTTGTTCTGCTCCTTGTGTAATTTTCTCTGAGTAACCCTTATATCCTTGAGCGTCGGGATCAGCTCGTGTTTGCCTGTTTGTCAGCTCGACTCTGTCTGAAACATAACACACCTCTCCATAGCCAGCTCATCTCCACCGGTCTGTGGCGTCATTGCCCCCCCCCCCCAGCCTCATCAGTTTGTTCCCATCTTTCTCCCGCTTCTCCCTGCCAGCTGGTCAGTTCATCCAGACGTGCTCACAGCTCAGCCGTCTTTCCCTCAGCGTTCGCCTGCCAGAACCTTAGTTTCCCACTATAAATCTTCACTTTATCACTTGTACCTGTATTCTGCATGTGGCTTCACCCATTAAAATAGAACTATATTCTGAATAAATGCTGTTTCCCAATGTTGAATTTCAATTGAGTTTTCTGTTAAATTTAGACTTTTTTTGCGGCCTCGTTGTCCAGCAAAGGACGAATAAAAGCAAACAACACAGTACATAAAAATAATCCAAAAGCACAAATAAATACATTATCTATTTGTGACGTTAAATATTAAGAAGATCTGCGTTTTGTTGCCGTGTTACGCAAACACAGACACACACGTGTCACCGACAAAGATATTAACACAGCGTCAAAGAATGCAAATCACAGCAGCAAGGTCATTTTTAGATTTCCTTTTTTCGTATTGCAATCATAATCGCTCAGAGAAGGTTGGAGAATCTCTCCATGGAGCTGACTGAGTCGTAACTCATGAATAACACAGAGCAGATGAAGCTTGCAGACAGTGGCTTTACTCCAAACCTCAAAGAGTGAAGGGGAGAAAATAAAAATAGGTGCAAAAAGTCACGTAGGAAATGAAATCCACGGTGGATTCTTGTTATTAACAGTCAAAGTTCACTGAACCTTCTTACAGTGCAGGGACTCACCTATGCTCCCTTCTCTCTGTCTGTGTGAGTCGATATTAACATTTTGGGGACTTTACTGAAATAAAAAGAAAAACATTCAGGATCATAAAAGGGACGTTAATGAATAACTGTCAGTGGGTTAATTGCTGTTAAGAGTTTAATGGCTTAAGGATTTATTAACTAATTAACTGAAATGTATGTTTCCTTCCAATTGTGTGTCATTTCTGGGGACTCCACATGCTGTGTAAACAAGATTTATACCAGCAGAGGGTGCATATCAGCCAAAGCTCTAACGTAATTAGAGGAATAAGTCAACCAACATGGAGCCAAATGTTAAGCGAGCTTTAAGTCAGACCGAGGACAGAGGACAGAGGACAGGGAGACTGCACCACAGTGCTACTGCTTGTGCTGAAATAGAAGTAAAACAAAAGCAATGTTTGTGTTATTTACTAATCATAATTAACGTGACTATTGGTGATTAACCCGGTCAAATATCAGTTCAGGGAAATGCACCCTAGGTCTTAACTTCTTCTCAAATATTATCTCATTTATGGAATATCATTAAAATGATGGATTCAATTCTGTAGCCTTCAGTTGTCCAAAGTGAAAAAACACATTATTTGTTTGAAAACATTTTGCACTTCTGATTAGTGAGGCAAGAGGCGAACAACAGCTCAAAGGAGTTTTTGGTGTGTGTGTGTGTGTGTGTGTGTGTTCAGGTCAGTGCTACGAAGTATTTTTAGCGCCAGTGGGCGACCATCAATAACCCAAACGTTTCAAGTCAGTTTTCACCCATCTATCAGGCTTCTGCGCTGCCCAGGGCTTGAACCCACGATCCCCTCATTTATCTTACCACGTTTTTCTGCTCTGACAGTCTGCCAACCCCCACTTAAGCACACATACACAAAAAGACACACACACACACAAACTTGTCCCCTCACATTAAGCAGTGGGAAGCTAAGGTTAACGCTAAAGCTCAACTATCGGAATAGTGTGAATGCAACTTTAGCCATTCGTAGGAGTTTTCATGAGATGCTGAGCCTTTGTTTCAACCATCTTACAGTTTCCACAAAATCACTTTAGACCAACAGAGCTGATGTATGCAATCATAGTTTACAAATCTACAATCCTTTACAAGGGGTGTCAAACTCATATACTATAAACTACAGGAACATCTGCCTGTCTGTCTGCCTGTAAAAGAAGCACACACTGGCTTTCGCTGCTCTACTGTAGCCACTCCCCCTCTCACTCACACAGCACTGTGGGCTTCCTCTCAGGTAGCCCACAGTGGGCCTTTTGGCAGTATTGAATCCACAGGTAAAAAGTTAAGCGAATGCAAGATGTGTGGAGTCAGCAACAACACGCTAACAAACGTGGCTATTCAAAACGATGTAAAACATGATGTGCAATAAACGTTGACACTTTGATTAGCCCAGCCTACTTTGGGCAGTCTTTAGACTTTGAATAAAAAAACGTTCATTTTCCGACTGCAAGGTCCCAAATTTGAACGAGCGATGATGGTCCCGAATTTAAGGACGTTGCAGAATCCCACACATGCAAATCACAACCAGCTACAGACAACACGTGGCAGACAGAATAGCATCTTCCCACTCAGAGTGACTCTTTAGATGAAGAGTGAAGATGACCTGAAACTCGTGATTGAGACCATAAGCTGCTCAAGGGAGAAATAGGATCCATTTCTCATTTTCTTAATATACAGAAACTGACAGAAAGTTATGAGTCGCCCCCTGGTGGTCATTTGAGTGATGTCAGGCACTTCCATATTGGCTTTGGATTCCTGGATGCAGACAGGGAATAAACCCTAGTATCTCTCATTTGTCTGCTTTATTTGAGTGAAAGTGAAACATCTGTAAGTTATTATTATTGTTATAAAGCTGTTGTAAAGTGTTTATGTTTAAATGCACTGACATTGATAAACTACTTTTCCTTAAGAACAAATTCAACGCATTTTGGAGACTTAAGTCACCTAGATATAAATGTAATGAGGCCCAGTGTTTGCCTTTTGCCATCTCTTCCTAGTATCTCTTGTTTGCACTATTTAAACAATACGTTATTCTCTCACACACAATAGAAGCTCCTGGGAAATTATGACAAAATTAAGAGTGGGGCTGGAACACAAATGGAAAGTTCTCTCGCAGTTTAATCACAAGTACAACAAATGTTAGGGATGTTAAATTAATTCCTTCCCACACATTTCTCACAAACATTTAATAATCTACGCTTAAAAGCGGGGAAGGCGGATGACAACTTTCACTTTTCTTTTGCAATTATCTTGTGTGACAAAAAAAAAAAAACACAGGTTCAGACAGACACCTGCTTGACACGATAATTATTTTCCTCCTTTGAATGTCTGACATTTCAGAATGCATTAACAGCTGCGAGATTTGGACTTAGAATAACCTGCGAGTTTAAATTAACTTTGAAAAAGTGTTTGAGTGATTTCACCCTTTGCTTGATGCATCCTGAGGCGTGAGCTGAAAGGAGTTTGGGTTTTTACCTCTATTTGTCCTTTCATTTTGTTTGCCGAAAGATAATCAGGTTTTTTTTTTTTTTTTTGCAGAATAAATCTGTCCAACCTGTCCAATAATTGGCAGCAGTCCCCTTTTCCCACTTGGCCAAAGCACTTTTGAACGACTAAACAAACCTCTGAATAGTTGTGTTCCATCACAAAAGCATATTGGGATTGACTATGTCCACAAAACTTTTCCCTGCAGGTTTACGGTTTGTCATGTGTGTCAAATACTGTACACCAACAGCAGCATGTGACAAATATTCACAAATTCACACATTCCTGTGGAATGTTAGACTGTCAGAGAAAGGATGGTGAAGGTCTACTCTCTGTGAACACTTAAAAGACAACATTTATTTGATATACTCCTGGGAGCATAAAACTAAAGATGTCAGCTGTTGTTTGACAGCTTTCTTCCCAGTTGACTCCTTCACAGGATCTTTTGAGGGGTTGATACTTGTTGACAAACCAACTATCTTCTGTTGGGTCCATATAAAGGTGGCAGAGACAGAGAGCACATCTCCTCTTCCTCAGTTAAGCCCAAATTGCTGGCACTGTCAGGCTATGTTCAGATTTCCAGACTTAAGTGACTTAAAATCCCCTTTTAGATCAGATATATGCATATACATTATGTGGTCATGTGACATGAGTGAGAACAGTTCTATCAGAATAAATAACAATGGAGTGGAGTGCTGTCCTCGCACCTGCAAATGCATTGTGATAGTGTAAATGTCGGACCTGCCTCCCACTTCAGTACCCAGTGGTCTCACTAATGTTTCTGCTGTTGCACCTGTGTGCTGTTTCAGAGAGCAGTCGCGTTCCCATGAAAGTCAGATGAATTGACCGGAATTGAATCAGAACGCAGCTGCTAATGTGAACACGGTGTCAGAGCTGGAGTCCACATGGTCGTTACAGTGAAGTGGAACAGCGTGACCATTAACAAGTCACTTCCACCTGTAGTCATGACATTTCATCAAGTTTTTGTGTAATGTGTAATAACAAAAAATAATGTTTTCATGGTTTGTCCCAGGCTTGATCTGCTAAAATGGAGAGATTAATCACAACCGGGGGACAGCTGAGACATTATCTCTTGAATAACCATCAGCGGGTGATGCCAAAGGTCTGTGAGAAAATGAACCTCTGGTATTAGTCATTAATGTAACAGATCTATAATACAGTACGATGTCCATATTTTAAATTATGACCTCATTTACTGTCGATGATGATGATAAAGCAGGGCTATAGTGTGACAGCAGATGACCTGCATCTCAATGTGGTCTCTTCTGGTCTCAAGAAGAAGATGTTGCTGGACATAGAAAACTTAAAGCTCAATGTCAGTTTAAGGTTAAACAAAAAGTAATGAAATAATGAAAACTAAAATTGGAAAAAAAAACTGTTAAAACTTAAATAAAAAAAATAAAAGAAATAACTAACTGAAACTGAATTGTGTGTTTATAAAACAAACCAAATCTAAAATTGTAGCAAAAATGTGCTTAGTTTTCATCTTTGTAACTTTATTTCATACATAATTTGGGTTCATATAAAGTGTATTTATTTTTCTCTGCCGGGAATTTTGAAAGGTTTTATTTGAGACAGCATTTTCATTCATTCATAAAAAAAAAAATGTTTTCAGTTTGCTTTTATTTACAATGTGGGACAAAGTAAAACATAATATTCATTGTCAAAGTGAATCAAACCTCTAGTCTAGGGGTTTATTGTATAGACTGTTATAATTGATTCAGGGATGTTTGTTCATCTGTCTTAATAAACCTTTAAAATGTCATATTTTGTTGCGTTTTATGACACAATACTTATTATGACCTTTTGGAATCTTGCACCTGGAAAATAATCCATATTGCAAAAAAACTAAAACTAACTATAAAATGAATAAAAAACTAAATTAAAACTAAGCATTTACAAAAAATAAAAACTATTGAAAACTATCAAACCTGCTCTAAAAAGGAATTAAAATAAAAAGTCAAAACTAAATAAAAACTCAAACTAATGAAAAATCAAAAACTGTTCTAACCTTGTAGTTCAAAAAGCCATTGGTGAAGTCACAGTGGGTTGTTCTCCTGACTGAAGGTTTGCCTGTTCTCCTTTTAACTCATATGCAGGTCATAAATGTGGAAATACACAGTACTAGAACTTGCGACAGCAGTCACGGATTTATCAATGCTGATAAAAGCCGTCATTTCTCAAAAGAGACTTGACATAATGCACTATATCTGTGTATTTTCTCTGGTGCTCACAGCTGCACACAAAGCCATATAATCTACACCAAGATCTCAAGACTGAATCTCTCACACATAACCTCTTTTTGTGTGTTTTTTTGTTAATAATGAGGTATATTTATTTTGGTCTGAACAGGCAGCTTTAGTGTTAGTAACATATGCACCCAATCAGCTGCCACCTGAATTCTTGCTGGATTTATCATTTGTATGTGAGCAGCCTTTGGAAACATTTGTGGAAACACAAAGTCCTGGAAAAAATACCCCATATTACCTCACAGTATGAAACTGTAAAACTGGTATGCAGATTTTGGCCCAGTGGCATAGGTATCATTTTTTAACATCTGAAAATAAGTATCGCCGGTGTATTTTTTCACAATACAAGAATGTTCACAGACTCACTGAGTAAGAGCCCAGTGTGCTCTGATGTACAGTAAATCCCCCTCCTAACTCAAAGACACCATCAATAAAAGGGGGCATCTATCTTAAAGTGCAGGCTCCCGAGGCAGACGATCTGTGATCAGCTTTAACACATCAAG
This sequence comes from Solea solea, assembly GCF_958295425.1. Classification (NCBI taxonomy): domain Eukaryota; kingdom Metazoa; phylum Chordata; class Actinopteri; order Pleuronectiformes; family Soleidae; genus Solea; species Solea solea. The sequence goes on along the minus strand of NC_081148.1, from coordinate 5,937,808 downwards.
ATGGAGTTGTGCTTTCTCATATAAGTAACGGCCCTCCTCAGGTTAGTGGAGAAAAAGACTCATATGTAAATCTGTACTTGCTTTACGATTCGCTGTCGACGCCCACACATTTTCAATCCAAAAATAAGTATTCATGGTGCTTTCAAATAGGGTTGTGTAGTCGTTCCATGTCTACAAGATGAGTCAATTTGAATGCCCACTCATGTTGCATCTGTCCATCCATCAATCCATCCATCCTTGTTTTCCTTATCTGAAGTTGAGTCATGGAGGTAACAGGCCAAGCCGGGTGTTTCAGTTATCCCTATCCCCAGCATAGGTTTCCATATCCTCCGAAGGGATCCCAGTGCATTATGAATATCCAGTCATATCCCCATATGGGATATAAAATCCCTCCAGCAGGTTCTGGGTCTGTCCCTAGGTCTCCACGCAGTTTAGCGTGCCCAGACAACTACCAAAGGGAGGCAGCAAAAGAGGCCAACTGATGAGATGCTCAAAACACTTTAACTGGCTCCTATAAAGGAGCAGTGGCACCAGCTGTCTACAGATGTTCAAGCTCCTCCCCTTATCTCTTACACTGAGGCCAGACAATCACAAATTAAAGTATTGTGAGTTTTGTCATATAACTTGTCCTAGGTTAACTTTGCCATCTGACTATTGTTTTCCTCTTTTCTTTATTCATTGTGGTACATGAATGTCACACACATATTAGCTGGTGTTCTCAAACTCTTTTTGTAGACAATCTCTGTTTCATTACTGAGCGACAGTGCATCAAATAAACACACGTGGAGCCCCTGAACAAATGATATAATAAAAATATGTTCACATATGGCAAGAAAATGGAATAAAATATATAAATAAGGAAGCGAGCACAAAACACAATAAAATAAACTGTCATGTACCTTCACCCTGGTGTACGACAGTAAGGAAAGACACACCCTCATAAACAGGGGCACACATAAAATCAGACAATAGGGAAACATCCATCTTCTACTGCTTCATCTTCTACCTCTTTATCCTCCACATGAGGGACGTGGGGGTTGCTGGTGCCAATCCCAGCCGACATAGGGCAAAAGGCGGGGTACACCCTGGACAGGTCACCAGTCCATCACAGAGCCACAGAACACAACAGACAAACAACCATCCACTCTCACACTAAAGTGTCCAATTTGTCCCTAAATCCCTAAAGAAACGAGGACCTGGAGAAAACCCACATGCACACATAATATATGAAGTTATACTAAATAATTAACAGATAAAATAACCATTGTAGGTACATTTTAAAAGCCACATATAAATATAAACATTCGTACGTTAATTTATTTAAGAAAAATGGAACTGAACAACCGGTTAGATGAAGTATTGGAAGCTGCTGTTGCTTTAGTTGCGTGTTGTAGATGCACACACATCTGCTAACATTACGATCTGGAAGATAAAGTCACACACAAGCTGAGTTCCCTGATAAATCACCTGCACAACATATAGCAGGTGTTAATTTGAGACATTCCATAAGACACCGGCATTGATTTATGCACATACATCAATGCACCACATCTGTTCTGTCGCTTGTCTTATTATAAATAACTTCCTGCAACCTGAAGAACATTTATGGCATTGCATTAAAAAAACAAACAAAGTCATAGGTCTGCAGACAGAGGCGCGATAAAACACCGTCTCGTTTTCTGTCAATTCCTTTCACTGCAGATTATTTGCGAAGGGAATAAATGACAGATGGAACAAGCGCAGCCTGTAAACAAAACAAAAAAAAGAAAAAGAAAACTTGTCATCATTAATTTCAATAAATTACGGATACCTGTCTAAATGTGGTGCTATATGGATTAAATTAGCTGTCTGAGTGTAGGTGTGTCTGTGCATATTAAACAATGTGACTCTACACTGAGCAGAGTGACACTTGAAGCCTCAGGCTACAGACGTATCACTCATCTGACACACACACACACACACACACACACACACACACTCCTGCATGGATTGTGTTGACAATTACACGTTCATGTAATTGAAAAAAGTTCCACTATGTTGCTATGCAAATCCAGCTGTGTTCTGTTCTCTAACAACAACAACACTGGTTCAATAATATCAATTGTACAGTTGTGTTAATTTATCACTGCCCAGAGGGTGAATGTTTGTGCGAGTGGTGGGTGGTTTCTCTGATTAGACAAATAGAGATCAATGGAATCAGTTTGGTTGGGAGTGCTAGAGGGAGGGAGATGAAAGAGGGGGAGGTGAGAAGATGTGCGGAGAGAAGTGGCCTGAATATAATGAGCAAGGAGGTTAAAGAGGTTAAAGGGGATTTCATGCTCTGCGGAGTACAAGAAAGAGCCCAAGCAACCATTTAGTTACATGTTCAAACCAGAAAATTCATAATGTCGTAAAGCTAGTTCAAGTCATTTTCTTCAAAACACTTTTTTCATAGCAATTTTTTGGTTGAATTAATTTGTAAGTACGGTTTAATCTGTTCTCTACCCTCCGTGCTTAGAGAAACAGAAACCAGGATGTGTCACAGTCAGATTTAAAGGCACATTGTACAGATTATGATGTTAATTTGGTGCCGTCACACTTTCTTCTTTGTTATGCAGAAGCTGCTATTGGTTGTATGTATATGCATTTCACCCAAAGCAAGAAAAGTGCAGATGTTACTGATCCTATTAACGATGGCTGTGTTTAGTTCCTGTAAGTCAGGACAGCATGGCGCTGAACCAGCATGCACCCTGAAACTGAAGAGGTTAAATGGAACTTAACCTGTTTTAATTTGATTATTTACATCAATGATTTCCCTACTGTGACCTGTCAAAGTTGTGCAAAGGGCCCATTTGAGTCACGATAACTTCCTCTCTTCCACGTTCTGCATCTAAACGTCAGCAGTGCTACAGGGTCAATCTGGATTCACTTGTCAAAAGCCTATTCCAGTGTGGGTTTTTCTTTTTTTTTCTTTTTAAAGGCATTGCCAAACATAATTTAAAACATTTGCAAAAGTGAACATGAGTCCACCTCCACTATTGGAGTTCTGAGTCAGACAGCCCTCCATAAGAAGTTGATAATTGGACAGATAAAGAAAAACGTGGGACCCTCACTCTGCTGTAACAGTCAAAGACTTTTTTATTTTATTTTTTTTTCCCATTTTACTTGCATGCAAACGTTAAACTAGTATCAAGCATTTGTCAACCACAGGGAAACGCAAGTCCAGAGATTAAACACGTCCAAAAGCAGACTGTCACAGTTATGATGAGTGGGGGATAATTGCACTGTGTTCAGAGCTGAAACAAACAAGAATCCAGCAGACACAGTCAATCATCAGGACGTTTGATGGAGCTCTGAATTATGAACTGCTCCCATCTCTGCTCTCCTCCTTTCAATTTGCATATAATACGATCCAAACTCTATTCAAAATCCAATCAGGTATTTATTTATATATTTACTTTAAAGAGCTGTTGCTACTATTGTTGCTATCCAGCCATGATGTATGGAAATATGGCAGTAAAATCGACTAGAAAAATAGCCACTGGAGTGAGACATCTAGAGATGTAGTCGAACTCAATAAGTCTTAAAAGAAAGACGGGCAATCGATGAGAACTAAACAAGGAAGTGAAGCCTGGAAATTGTCCCAGAGCAAGGCATTTATGTCTTTATGTCTGTCAGAAAGAGACTTCAACATGCAAACTAAAGCCTAATCACACTACAGGTCAGCTGATTAGTCATTTTAGCCAATTAACCAGCTCATTTGCTCATTAAAAGGCCACTTTTGATTTTCTCCTACAGATTAATAACAGAACAACTGTTATACAACTTTATAAACTTTAACGGACAGCACAGCAAAGCAAACAAAGTCAGTTTTAAGTTGGCAATTCTACACAGATCCAGCATAAGTCTGCTTTCTTCCGGTCTTTATGAGGAAGTAAAAGCTTCAGTGCTCCAGCCAAACCAATGCAAAAGTCTTAATTATTAAAAAAAAATAAGTTCCTACATCAGACACAATTTTGTCAGAGAGAATTTTAACCAACAAACAAACTCCAGCGCATGAGAACTATGTTGAGATTTGAGGAGCATCTTCAAGATGCATGAAATGAACACACATACACTGCACTACCTCTGTAGGGTCCACAGGAGCTTGAGCTTAAAGGAGTGTGACGACACAAGCCCCCGTTATCACATGGATGTGAAGAATGCACTGCAGGAATCCCATGATGTGCCACAGTTTCATGAGGAATATGTTTCCTCCCAGGTAGATTTTTTTAAATATCACCAGTAGAGACATAGTTCACAGGAATTCAAAGCAACAGTTCTTACACAAAGGTGAAGAGGCTTTGCGTGAGAGGCTGAGAGATGGTGTGAAACAAAGTGAGATGTCCTGAGATGTGAGATCTTGTTCAAAAACACAAACACAACCTATTCCTAACACCGAACCAGATGTTATTGTGTTTTGTTTTGATTAAACTCAACTCAATTAATTGATATCTGTGTAAAAGAAATCTGTGTATTGCATAACTTTAAAATATAAACAATTGTCAGTTATATTCAGTCATGCAGTGTAAACTTGGCTTAAATCAGGGGTCATTTTTCTGCTAGTATTCAAACAGGTTTTGTGTGAGCCAACGTACACACACCACCATAATGTACACAGTTTTCTCTCCTGGCTTTGAATCCTATTTATTTTGCTGTGTATCAGAGCCATACATACCCCAGAAATCTCGGAGTACACAGGAAAGGCACGGCCATGATTCTTTGGAATTAAACTCTGGCAATTCATCAAAGTAATTGTCTTTCCTCTCACTTGTTCTCTCTTGCTCAGTGCTGCTGTAGAAAGCACAGAAGCATCTGTAGACACGCTTTGCTCTTTACCACTCACCTCTGCTCCATGATCTCCCTGCCTGCCCGTTTATTCCACTACTCTCCAACTGCTCATCCTCTGAGGGGCATTTGCAGAATTTGACCTCAAGAGCAGTGAGTGAAGGAAATCCCCCAAACAAATTGCATCTGTTGGCATGGCAGCTTTCCCACCTGTTCATCCTGCTGCTGTCTCGTCCTGCTTTGCTTCTCATTTTCTAGTCAGTCACAAGCAAAAAAGAAGTTTTAATTAACAGACCAAACGTGATTTGGAAAGAGCAAACAGGTTTAATGACTTTTGTTCTTTATTTCCTGAAGGGAAATTAATAAATCTTTCCCAAATAATAATTTCATTAGTTTGTATCATTAAACTTGAAACTTGAAAATGAGAAATTGTAGTCCATGTCCTCCTTGAAGATTGATTTTTCACAGCGTCCACACGCCTTAAAGTCCACCCACACTGGTGTTTTCCAATTATGTCTCCTAATTAGATGTTTTCTTGAGACTGTGTGGGTGTGCACAAACTGGACTTGATTGACGTCTCCTTCAGTCTCTTGACTCCGAATTCCCTGCATGTATTCACCACGTTTGAACCTGAAATGAATTTCTGTGAGGAGCTTGTACCCAACAGGCTTTTATGACCCAACTCAAGGACTCTTGTCAGTACTTTTTGGTAAAATATTGATCACAAAGCCAGTTTGCTTCATTCATTTCTCCAACTACTCCTCCCCCAAAGAGTCTTGACTCCTCAGGTGATGACAACGTGCACTCAGTCAGTCCCAGTACAGTCAAAATGCATGAATGTGATTTACAGTATCACATTCTGAATTCACTCACTTCAGAGTATGTTTTTTTGTAGTCCGGTCTCAAGTCCCCAGTGTTTGAGTCCAAGTCACTAATGTAGAGTCTGATTTGAGTCCAAGGGTCCACCGTGTGCCACTATTACATTACACACTAATGACAATAATCATCACTACTACAAAACGCATTAACTGTGTAACTGTAGCTCAACATAAAGATTCAGGGCGTATTTTTAACCACTCTTACCCACATGCATGGGTAATAGAACAGCATTAATACAGCAATATTTCATTATTGTATGCTAAATTAATATGTTGCAAAAATGATTACAAAAACTAAACATGTCAATGTGCTCATCTTTAACTTTGAAGTCAGAGTATCACTTAATCTGTCTCTTAATGTCAATTTTGTATTAAATACATTCTGAATCGTCCATTTCCTGTTTTATTTTGGTATCCATTGACTTCCTGTTTACGTTTTGTTCCGCTTTTCATTTCCTGAACCTCTGTTTACATGTTCCACCCTAATCTAATCTGTTTTGTGTTTACCAAGTAGCTGTGAGTAATTATACTGATCTCTTCAGTTCATCCTTTGCCAGAATTTGTTCGGACATCTGTGTTTTCCCAGTGTCTGTTTTCAGAGTGATTGAAAGTACAGCTTTTCCCCGTCAATGTTCACCTCTGGGCACTATATTAGGGCCAGGTCATACTTAATATGCTCTGTGTCCGCGGAGAGCCACTTTGCATTTCAAGCCTGCACTTGTGTTCATACTTAAATGAGGGTCTGCGTCAGTCTAGTGTTTTACGTATGCATGTAGCGTCCCCGGCTGAATGATGGTCGAACTCTTTAACTGATGGTTCATAGGTGTTTATTTTTGTGCTGAACAGAAGGTAACGTTGCTCCACTAAAACCTTTGATAACACACTCTGAACACACCGTAAGAGCTATGGAATAAAACAAAAATATTATTACCAACTTCATAATGTTCAACAGTATCCAAAAGTGTGTTTTTAGCCTGTTTTTAGTTCAATAATAACTTAAAGAATACAGTGTAATAAACAAACATGTTTAACTTGAAATTCAATATTTTAACTGTTATTTCAACCTCTGGAATTGTTATTAATACACCCAAAAATGATGTATAATTTATTTATACTAACAAATCAAGCAACTGAAATAACTGTCCCTTTCAGACCGACAGACATGCCCTACATCGCACTAAAACAGCGTTATTGCTAGCTTAAAATACACTGGAATAAAACAAAGCCAAACTATAGAAGGACATCACATTACTACTAAGCATTAAGTACAACATTAAAACGAAATGATGACAAACCTTGTGCCCTTATCAGCCAGGTGCTAAACAAACTTATAAGTAGATGTTTCTTAATGTTTTTTAACTTTTAATAGACCTGTTTGTGCCACGCTTGACTATCTGCAGATTCGTCTTTTTTTCTTTTTCCAGTTACACTGTATCAAAATAAAAGCACCAACCTAAAAACAGGAAATGACGGTAAAATAAAGGAAACAAGTTAATCTTTCAAAGAGATTACTTATGAAATAAATAACTATAGAAACAAAACATTATGAAAATACGCTGTGGCATATTAAAGGTCATTTACAATGCACACTCAAGCTAATATTCTATTCTCACCTGGAAATGTACCCAATATTTCCATATCATTGTATTCTTTGAGTGCTGACGTGTAGCGACTTGCGTGTGTAGGTACTATAGCACACTTCTTCATAGAACCTCAAGCAAGTTTCATAGTTACCGCCTACTCCAATGCCTTTTTTAGCCAAAACAAGAGCGTGCCACCAGCTGGACTGGGAAGTGTTACAGGGAGCATGCAAAGTCAGCACATATTATGGTCTGCACAGATTCACAGAATCAAACTGCAGATGTGTGCAGATTAATGTATGTATGTGAATGATGAAATGTATACCATGCAGACCCTAGCAGACCCTCTGTGGATGTAGAGCAGTGGCGATTTTGGTCTGGAAATTCTGGTTGAGCCATGCAGGAAAATCTTATAATGCAATCCAGCAATACCACATATTACTTTAGTACCCTCATACCTGGTGTTGTCTTTTCCCTCTTGAGAAATGATTAAATCCTCCAGTCGATGTGGTCCCAAACGTTTGATCTCCAACTTCTGTTGAAGTGGGAAAGTGCTAATTTGTACACTAGCTAGGTCATCAACTCGAGTCATCATGCAATGAATGAATGACGCAAGACCTGTGCAGGGCCCGCCCTTGCTTCAAATCAGCCAATGAGAAGCACTCTGGGGCCCTGAACTTCAGGCCCCACTGCCGATGCACGTGCCGCAGTTCACCAGTCCACAAAACAGCACATCCTGTTACTGGGATGGAATGCAATCAACACATTCAGGGTGAAAACTCTGAAAACAGAAACATTTGGGGACACTTTCAATTTGTTGTAATTATATAAAGAAAACAAATATCCTTTAAGCCTTTACAGCTGCAGTTTGAGAGTTTGAGAGCATTATCCTCCACAATATATTGGGGGCATTCCTGAAAGCATGGCGTCACCGCTTTTCAACATCATGTATGCAATCCAACTGTGTTACAGGCTGTGGATAGATGAGAAGGCTAACAGTCAAGTTGAAACCATTTTTCATGGTTTCAAAGTGACATGGTGTTGTCTGGTAAAAGGGAATGATTAGACGTCTTGGGGCTGAAACAAGCCTTTCTTGCCATTTTTTGCCCCTGCTTGCATCATCAAACACAGGATTTTGGGGGATGAATAAAAGCTGCCAAAGGGATGCAGTAACTGCTGACACGTTTCAGTGCTGCATGTACTACAAATACAGAGTGATAAAGTTGGAAAGTGTGTGTTTGTGTGTTTCTAGTGTGAGGAGGATCTGCCTATGGCAGGTTAGATCCATGTCTCTCTGTGTTCCATCTCTTGTGGCATAGACGAGCTGTTTCTGTGACAGGTGTTGTGCTCTGATGCGTCATCCATCAGTATAATCCTGTGCGAGCTGCAGGGAACAGCAGCAACACTTGGGAGCTTCACCAAAAAAGAAATGATACTTAAAATATAGATTAAAACATAGAGTTAGATGTAACAGCTCTGTCCCTACTTCCCCTACATTCCAACTCAACACTCTCATTCTTCTGTTTCCTATTTCCTTACTTTTACAGTCTGTGTCGTTTTTGTTCACCCCTGTAATCCAGCGAGGATAAAGAAAATATGCCTCATTTACAGATGGCTCCATACAATATTTCTGTATCCATATTGATATCACAACCCCGAGTATCTGCCAATATCCTGATTTCAGCTGATACTTGTTTTTATCTTATTTTTTTTAATCAACTAAAGCTTTTGACAACACATTGTGATGATGATTTACCTAGGAATGTGACAAAAACACAAAGTCGCTATGTGATTATCACCCATAACTGTGACATGGGAGGCAGAGGCATCTTATATTACATTTGGAAAGACGTAAAGTAATTTTTTTCCACCTTGTAAATAACTTAAATAAAAGATATATCTGAATATCTGCAATCAAAGCTTTGTGTCTCCTGGTCAGAATTGGGTATAGCTGCAGCTTCAACTGAACCCAAAGTGCCAAACTTTTTTGTAATATTGCTGGCGATCTGTGCAGGGTGTACCCCGCCTTTCACCCTATGTCAGCTGAGATGGATGGATGATATGATGATTAATTTAGTGTTCTGATCTGAGATCTGATCATGAACAGTATCAGATCATAAGTGATACTGAGTATCAGATTGGTGCATCTCTACTTCTGCCCGTGCATGTGTTTGCTCATCTGTCCTCACCTATCTCCTGTCCTCACAGAAACCTAGCTTAGCGTGAAGTGCTGTCAGGAAGACTCTCTCCTCATAGTCCAATCACAAGCTTTAGTCAATCTCTTGTGAGCTGTGAAACTGAAGAAACAGTGTTCACTGTGTGTTCCATCTCCTGCACCATTTCAACTATAGATCCTATCAAACCCTTCGTTTAGGTTCCTTTCAAGAGACGTCCTAACCTCATGCTTCAATCCTTATCACCGTCACCAGTGTCTGTGCTCTGGGGGGGATGTCTCTTTTATATCCCAAGCACCTGCCAGGGACAATGCAAGGAATCTATTTCTCGTAATAATCTATTAATCTTTGCTGATCCAGGTAAAAATCTACTTCCTCCTCTGTATAATTCCTCCTCCTCTTTACTCCTCTACTTCCTCCTCCTCTGTCTGTTTCTTGCTGTCTTAAAAAAGCTCCTCTAACAAGGTGAAAACGGATGATTTGAGTCAGTCCCCCTGTAACATATGGAAAGAAGTTTCCAGAGAGAATGTCCGTCATTAAGACTTTAACCTCCTGCTGGCTCTGAGGCCCCTCACTGCTGACCTAGCTCTCTGCGTGCATGTATGCATGCATGCGTGTCTGTGTGTGTGTGTGTGTGTGTGTGTGCCCTGCTGTACCTCGACATCCTCATACATCACTCAGTCTGATGCCACCCTCGCACACTTTATCTCAGACACTTTCTCGCACACGCAGAGGCACCAGTTGAAGCAGTAGGCTCCTTCTCTATCCTCGACTAAACACTCACACATCCACGCGCACACAAAGGCAGGTAAACCCCTGAGCAGAACGTCAGGAATCATGCGGTTTAATTAATTACCATCTAAAAGCAACCAAGGTCAGAGTGCTGCTCAGCTGGAGGTTATGGCCTCTCCATCCGACTCCTCTGATGCTGTCATCTGTCATGGGAAGGTGAAGTAAGAGCACCTTAAGGTGTTGGCAAGTATGTGCATATGGAGCCAACTGTTGCTAATGTCACTCTGTGCAAAAGCCTAATCCACATCAAGCAAAACAACACTAGTTAAAGAAGAAGGGAAAATAGAAGTCCACCTTGTAATCAACTACAAAATTAAGTTTGACAAAGTCAACAAAATGCGAGTTCAAGTAGGAAAATGTCTGGTCACGTAAATGACAAATGAATAATGAAAGAAAATCAAGGTCAGGAACATAAATAAATAAAACATTATTGAGAATCGTTCAGTTATTGACGTCACCCTTCGTCTTGTCACAGTTTGTTAAGATAACAGTTACTTCAAATAACGCTGCTGATTTCGGGGGCCTTGATTGGACTGATTATATTTCAAGACCTTGATGATAAGAAAGAAAATCTGTCATATAAAAACAAAAATAAAAACTAACATATACTTGTTTAGAATGTGGAGGACAATCTAAACAAATCTCATGAAAACATATTGACATAAAAGACAGACCGTAAGACCACACACAAATACCTCAGAGACGTTGTTGTGTTGTTTTTTTTTCTTTTTGAAAACAAATGGAATGAATGTCCTTTCATCATTGCTGCTTCATTTGCAGAATCAATACTTCACAGTCTTTGCACGCCGTTGAGTTCAGTATCATTAATCCAACAAATCAAACAGCCTTTATTCTTTTCTTGCATGACTAATGTTTTTTTTCTAATGGTGGGTAGTAATAATGGTAGTCACGATCCATGTATTGGAGAAAAAAAAGCCTCATTTTACTCTAGGTGGATCATGACTTGGAAACATAGGTGGTATAGTGCAGACAGACAGGAAGGCAAGCAGGCAGCCATATGGCCTTGTGCCTTTTAATTAATTAAAGTGTCACTGAGTGATTAAGGTCACAAAGTTCCTCTGCTAGAAGCCCAAAGATCATCATCTCTATTTCTGGTGCCATCTTTACAGCTGGAGTATAGGCAGGATCATGAGAAAAACAGTCCACTGATGCTCATCTTCAGGCCGTCTAAGGCTTTGTCATGAGCCTCCGTTCACCAGCTCAGCAGATGACTCGAGACAATCTAGCCATCCCTGAAAGGCTCTGCCTATATTCACACATTTTTATTGTGTTTATTATCTTTTCAATACTTTTTCCTCTTGATTTTGCTTAGCAGCATATTGGTTGTTCCCAATGTTGTAACAGTGACATTTCTACTGAAGGGACAGGTGCACAGCTGCTTTGTACCCTCTCAAAAAATGCACTGCGATTGGTCAAAGTTTCCTGTTACAGGCCAGCTTTCCTCAAAGCTGTAAACTCATCCTAGAGGAGATGCAGGATTAGTGTCTCTGATCGATCCATCACAGCAAAATATGTTGTCTATCTGTAATTTAAGTTTCAGTCAATGTTGTGAGTGCACACAAGAAAGAGCCACATGGTTATGACATGCATTCAATGAACATTTCTCAACTTTTTGGAATGCAGCAAGCCCTTTCTGTGAGTCTTTTGATACTCGGGTCAAAGAAGTAGGTCAAACTGGTCTTTGTTCACTCTGAAATAAGCTTTGAACCTCCATCATCCAGACAAAGCCCCCGAATCAGTTGGCAAAAGAGGGGATACACAGAGTGAGTTTCTTTCTTTTTTCCCTACATGTCCCAAACAGCAACGCTGGGGTGACAGAAATGTGATGTTGTTAGTATTTGTTTTCTTTTTCTTTTTTCTGAATGTGTTAAATAAGTCACTGAGGCTGCAGCAAATCCAGCTGTCTCTGCAGCTCACAGGTTTTGGTTCCTTAATGACGGACTTGATAGACGCTAACCCATGTCACATCGGGTCTTTATCCTAAGTGTCGTGAAAAACATCAGTGTGAGACATTATGTCACAGTAAGAGAAAAAGTTAAATTAGGTGATTCAATTATATTTAGTTTATATTGTTCAATTCGAAACATAATTGCAAACAAAAATACATTTATATTACTGAAACGTTTATAAAATGCACGATGGAAATATTCATTATGCATATCAGTGAGAAAACAAACAGACAAACTCAATTTTCAAACCATTAATCAGTCATTTATTAATGTGATTTTATTTTTTTATTATTTATGTGGCATGGATAAAAGGAAGCGATGAAGTTTTCTTCTGAGAGGAAGAAACACACACACACACACACAATAACACAAGATGAAAACGGTTGCAAAGGAATAATGAGCGATGGGAAGATAAAAGATAGATATCCTGCACAAATCAAGTCAAACTAAAAGTCATAGTTTTTTTAACGGCTCTGTATCCATAAGACCAATGAGAGTATTTCTCTGTAGGCGGCGCCCCTATGCCTTGGGAGTTTAAATAAAGCCGACCTCAGGGAGGATCTTATGAAACTGTCTTGAGGTTTTCACACAAAGAGCACCAGGCGGTAAAATCTAATTATTATCTTTAGTTTAACAAGGTCACAGTTCTATTCCTGAGTTTGAAAAGTCAAACACTGTGTGACAAAGTGTCCAATTTAATGAAGATTCCTGTTGTACTGTAGAAACCTGCATCTCTACTGTTCTAATAGTATTCATTTGACCTAAAATAAAATATCACATTGTCCCCTGCAGTGAAAACATCAGCACATCAGAGGCTGTGCAGCAGGTACGAGATACAGGAGCAGGAAGTTTCAAATCAGCGGTGAAAGTAAATGTTCAGAAAGCTGCTGAAGGGTAGAAATTAAATTAAAGGACTGCCTGTGGATTTTTTTAGAACAAACTTAAAAGACTCAAGTAAGAATAAGGCATCATTGTTCCATATGAAGGCAGTCATTTGCACGTTTAAAAGCCAACGTGTTACAGCTCTGCAATCCTGTCTCAACACTTAAGACCACAGGGGTGTCCAAACTTTTATTTTAACAAGGGCCATATTTGATAATGTCAAGCTTTGCGGGGGCCGATTTTTTTCCTTTTTTCCATTTACATACAAATGTTTTATGAAAAAATGTAATTGTCACAATTATCACTTTTAAATGGAAATGTAACCAAATCTAAGCCGTGCAAGAGCGAAAAAAATTAACTCTGGTTTCAAAGCCAGATGGGAGTGACACATGACCAAGGGCAATTTTTGTCCAAGTCCCTCCCTGGCCATAAATAATACATTATAAAGCCAAAGCTGTGGGCTGCACAGCATCTCACCAATGGCCGCGATTGGCCCGTGAATGGATTTTTTGAACAAATCATTTAATGAACGGATTCTAGGGATTCAGTACAGTCAAAAGAACTGCCGTTCCCATCACTGTATTTTGGACACCAATGCTTTAGACCAAAATACATGTCAAATTTGATCAAGTCCTGTGAGGCAACAATTCATGTATTGGCGTTTTAAATATTGAGCATTTAAGTGTAATTAAGTGCACAAAACAAATTCATTTAAAGATTTAAAAAAAGGGGAGACTCACTGTCTTCTCTACAGAAACCAGCCCTTGAGGATGTTGTCAGCAGCTTATTATGTCTTGTAGTTAGGATTGCATTGTTCATTTTGTAAATGATGGATTTAGATGAAAAAGCAGAGTGTTTCAAGACTTTTCTATTGTGTACTAGACTGCAGGTATATGGTGACCTGCCAGTTCTAAGCTCCCTCCTATGCCAACATGGATTCTTGTGATTTAAAAATAAAAGAATAAGTCAACAGAACACAAAGGCATGATTGACATCACTGTGGGGCACAAGCTCAAGCTGTGGGGTTTGATGAGGTTTAACAGTCGTGTTCTTTCAGATGTGGCAACACCACTAACAGTTGTACTGGCTGACACGAGTGCCATCTTCTGTTTGGCTGCATTTGGATTAAACATGTGAGCCGCTGCTGCTGATGCTGCCGCTGCTGATGCTGCTGCTGCTGCTGCTGCTGCCGCCGCTGCTGCTGCTGATGCTTTGTGCTGCCAGTGATTTAAGCCCTGTGAGAATGACTGTTGCTGCAGGATGAAAGTCTCAAATCCTCAAAGCCCTGTGCTCACAAATGATTTGTGTTGATTAAGCAACGGAAACTGGCTTTTTTTGTCAGTGTTTGTCACAATCATAAAACGCTAAAGTCACATTATCTGACAAACACATAATAACAGGAATAGCATATTTGATGATTGATAGTGGTGTGGGTTCTTTATGTTTGATGATCATTGTTATGATAAAACATTTGCAAAGTCAATATTGTCCAAATATGTGGGAAACATTTTAGAAAAAGTGCAAGTGAAGAGCTTGTAGTTTCTTCTAGTTCATGTACTACTTTTTTATCGTGTACATTATTAGTATTGTCATACACTAGAATATAAAGGATCAATAAAGGCTCTTTATCACATCTTTAACGTCTGCAGTTATACACAACTGTTGATGAAAGTGTTTTTCTGTCCTCCAGTAATAATGAGGACTGGTGGATTGTGCTGGAAGCAGGATTATGTAAGAAATCACCTTTGAGGAAGTTAAAAGGCATTGCCTGGGGTTCGCCGACGTTCGACTGAGCTGGCTTACTGCAGGTTGCCTCATTGTTTGACTTATTAGGGAGCAACACGTCAATTTGGATTTTAATGTCAGGAACAAAAGAGATGGAAAAATAACCACCTGCGGTCTCTTTCCTGAGACATAAATTCACCTTATAAACAATTACACTCAATCATCTATTTTAAATGGATGATTCTACAAAAGGACTCAATTCTCAGTGTGATTTGTGTTGTTGTTGATGTCAGTATGTTTCCTCTCTTTGGTCTTTGGAGCAATGTAATATTATTAGTATGCTGTGTTCTTCAACTGTCGAGCAATACTATCAGAACTGACTGAGGGAGTATGTGTGTGTTTAAAGGAGCAGCTTTAAAGGGGCTAGAATGTTGCCTCCATCTGTCTTGACATAAAATGAATTACTTCCTGCATGTGTGCAGCATGGGAATGTCACCGGGCGACACGAGATCTAAACATGCTATACTGGGAAATATAAAGAGAGAGTGGGCGTGGGCTCAATCAGAACTCATTTGATTTATTTATGTTAAAAAAATGTATGCACTATAGCTTTAAATAAAAACACACACCACAGAATGTTTTCACTCTGACGTTGATACATTGTGATGGTTCAGTTTTGTCTTGTGTCGTTTTCTCCTTGTGCGACGTGTTTACTTCCTGTTTTATTTTGTATCAGCGCTGTCTCTCTCTTGTACTTTGTCTTCCTGTCCCCGCCCCTTTGTCCATGAGCGTCACCTGTGTTCGGATGGCTTCACTTCCACTCCCGTCACAGTGATTCCAGGCCACGTCTCAGTATAAATGCTTCACTCACTTTTCACTCTCCACCAGGTTATTTGTCAGTATTTTGCAAGCCTTCCAGCATTCATGACCTTTGTTGTGAATGCTGAAGTTTTTGACTTTCCCTGTACTTTTACTGCCTTTTTTTTTTTTTTGCACTGAACCATGCATTGTTTTATTAAATTCTGCACTTGAGTCCACCTTTGCAGTATGTTTTTTATTCCAAGTCAGGAATAATAACCAGGTGATAAACACATCTTTCTTTAGTTCACTTTTAGAGGTGAAGACATTATCATTCACAATGTCCACACACAGCGTGTTTATAAGACGTATAGCAGATTGACATAGTTCAAAGAAACATTAAAACATACACATGCATGAAATAAAAATATGGGACGGCTACTGTGAGATTGACCGCCTGTGAGTGCTTTGGGATCCCGGCAGCACCCGCTGCGTGTTGAGCACAGTAACTGCAGAGTGATACGTGCTTTCACGTGAGAGTCTCCAAACACCACAAAAGTCTCCAGTAACCCCAGAAAAAGACGCTAGATTTGTCACTCGTCACTTTTGACAAAAAAAGTCGCTAGGAGGCGTTGGAAAGTTGCCACTAAGTTGGCAACACTGGTCGCTGTAGCCTCCCCGAGTTAACACACAACTTGCTTTCTTTGCCCATTGCAGACATTTTTACTGTAAGTTGGTGTTTTCTCAGAAATGAAGGATGACCGCTCACTGTTTATGTGCTGCTATGACCTTCTACGTCAGTCATGTCAAAGTCAAATACACGGGGGGCCAAAATAAAAAAAATGGTACAAGTGGAGGGCCGGGCTGGTTCAATGTTTATTAAAACTCACAATTATTGCACATATTGAACCAATACCAATAACACAGCCTATATTAAACTTAACATTAATCATTAAATTAAATTAAGCAAAACATAAATAAAATCAGTTGCAATATTTTCTCAAGGCTCTTTCAGTAACAAATTGAAAACGTTTTTTCTTCTTTTTTTAACAGGTAAACAGCAAAATGTAATTTTCCTTCAAAGCTCAATGGCAAGATAAATGCAAAAATGAAACAGCATGCATTAAAAACAAATCAGTGTGCTGCTCTGATCCTCACCAATGTCTGTCTTTTATAATAAAATTAGAAAAGTTAGTACAAACTTGAAAAAGTGCAAAACAGTTGCATTAATTTCTTAGGCAAGATTTGTCTTTCTGTGCGTCTGTGTGTTTCATTGATGTTTCATAGTGCCTTCTTAAGTTATATTCTTTCATAACAGACACGCTGTCTCCACACACAAGACACACAGGCTTTCCTTTTACTTCGGTGAACATGTATTCTGTCTCCCACCTGTCTTGAAACCCCCTGTTTTCAGCGTCTACCTTCTACCTTGCCATTTTGGGGGAGAGGGAGATGAAAATAGACGGCGATGTTTAGTCCTCCACTGTGACTGTGCTGCTGCTCATGAAGAGAAAACGTGGGATCGCGCTCGCTTGCGGGCACTCGGTACGCACCAATGCACTCGCAGTGCATCTTGGGATTTGTAGTATTATGGTGCTGCGGGCACATAATACTGCGGGCCAGTTTTAATAGTAATTAAATATCATCCCGCGGGCCAGAGACAACTCATTCACGGGCCGGATCCGGCCCGTGGGCCTTGACTCTGACATATGTGTTCTATGTGTTATCTCCTGTGCTAACTTGCATTATAGCCCACAATTGTCTACGTGCAGAGACAGAAGCTGAAGAAACTTCCTCTTCCGTAGTGAACACGCTGCACGTGTACAGCAGTTACAAAATGGAAATATGCCATATTTACAGCGATCAGACACATGATAGAACCAAACCAGGAAGTCATGATCGGATCGACTGTTTTTATATACGATTGGAATGATGATCAGCATACACCAAACCCTCTCGTTCGGAATTCATTTTGATTCCGAATGGGCTGCATCGGATCAGAGTTTTCAGATTGGCATGTTCACGTGTTTTTATTCCGATCGGGCTTTTATATCGATTACTTGTGTCCGTGTAAACTTAGCTCGTGAGATTTTCAATGATCTTTAAGAAATGTGTGGAAGGCATGAGCTCACCTCACATCCCACTCCCCGTCTCAGTTTACTGCAGGCGTTGTAGCAATTTCCATGTGTTTTCTCATGTGTGTATGACCCTTTGTGCAAGTTTTTGACTTTGCCCTTCATGCTCAGGGATTTTTCTGCTATGTGTGTGTGTGTGTGTGTGTGCTCTGACTGCTGGCCCTTGTGTCAAACCCTGCATGTTAAGTTAACTTAGATTTTTTGCCTGAACTCTCCATGGTTGTGTGCTGCAAGTGTATTTTATTACATTAAATAAATGTTCAATTTATACTAAATAATTGCAGTTTGATAATGTGCTTTCTACCTAATTGTATTGTGTAGGGCGTGTGGACATTGTTGGTAGTTAGCATATTTGCATTAATAGGCAGTTAATGTTTGGTCATATGCCTGGAGAAACAAAACATTTTGCATTCAAATCGCACTAATGAAAATAAATTGAAAATGCTCTGTAGAGCGCTCTCCTCCACCAGCACTTAAAATGCTCAATCTTCAAATGTTAAAGAAAAATAAGAAATAAAAAAAAAACCTATAACCACTGCAGCAGTGGGTCTGCTTCAAAATCGACTGGGTTCTTGGGTCACATTCACAAAATGTAATACAAATTGGTCGAGTTGTTTTTTTGTCACAGACTTTACCAAAACATAACTCAATAGTTGGAGGTTGTACTAATAATTGTCCAATCTATAATCTGTTCAGGGGTTTTATTGAAATACTGTGACCAACCACTGTTGCACCAGGATCATCTACTTCTGCAGAGGCAACATCACCAGAGACTTCATGAACATCTACCTCCTTGTCTGAAGTGACTGCAGCTGCACAGATCATAGGTACTACTGCCCTCTATATCCTACTCTGATAAGAATGATGGTGTGTTCACATTATTTTTTTTGTTCTGGGTTAAAAGCGCCACAGGATCATTTTGTATGTGCTTATGCAAGTAAACACAACTGGCAACTACTGACCAGGGCTAATGCCTGAGCTTTAACAGCAGCCATTACCAGTGTGATCGACAGCTTGACTCTTGGTCACTTGTTCACTTCTAAGCGCCTTCTGTCTTTGCTCTGCCTCGCTTGCTCAGGGTGTGTTTGACTGCCTCATATACAGTAGGTTTTGTTTTTGTTGCCCTGCTTGTGTTTTGAATGTTTAGTACAAACAGTGTTTTACTGGTGAAGTAGATGATGCATAGCATCTGGAAAAGTGGGGAACAGAACAATTTGTATGAATATGAAATTGTCAGAATGTTTACAAAGGGAAAGGTTAATGCTGATATAATGCATGTCTCAGTTTCTGGGGATTCATATTAACACTTTGTTGTTTTGTCCAAAGCTCAAGTTGCCATGGACAGTGTAGTTTAACATAGTTTAGTTCAACATGGCTGACTATAGATTTATATATATATATACAGTATATATATATATAGCACTTGTGATTGTAGATGGAAAGTGAACATATGAACACAAAACACTTCCATCCTCTTCGTCAGCCACACCCTCTGACTCTTCGTCCTGTTCGATTGAGCTCAACAGTGCGAGAGACAAACAGAAACAATCCATGTTCCAGTGGGATTCAGGATTAGGTCACAGCGTGTGTGTGTATGTGAGTGTTGTCACATGTGCACTGTGGAAGGTCATTTGCTGTGTATGCATGTGTGAGATCAGTATGTGCTCAGGGCCTCGCTGACCCTGCATCTACTGTATGTATGTTTTTTTTATTTATGAATTTCCTTTTGCAGTGAGCAAAGTGTGAGTTTGTGCAAAGGCGGGGCGAGGGGTTCGGGGGGGGGGGGGGGGGCGGAGCAGGGCAGGTTAAAGCTGACAGGTTGTCCACTGTAGCAAGGTCACACAGGCGGTACAGCTGGGAAAAGATAGATGGATAGATGGATTGTGGAAGGAATCTCAGGAGGCAGTCAGCGGGAAAGAGAATGACCTAGCCTATGGAGAGGAGGACTTTAAAAGGCACACGGTCACAGCAGTCAGTAACGGCATCACAGGAGAGATGCCATGTTGTGTTACATCAGCTAAACCATCAGGCGTTAGTTTGGCTGTAATTTACTGTCAGGTGATCATATTCATATATACTCATGGAGCTCTAATTTGAGAAAGAACTAACAGAAAAAGTTAATGGGAAAATAAAAAAACAAACTCTCCTGAGGCAAAAAAAAACAAACACTAATGTGTTTTTAAAACTTTTAATTGACTACTACTTAAAAAGTGTCAGATCATAATCAGGATCTTGTATTTTTTTGTGTTTATCTATGTAAATGTTTCGCTGCCAGCTGTTATAAATAAATGCCTCTGCTAATTATTGTTAAATCAAGACATTATTCATGATGCTGGGAAATATACGAGATATATATACAGCTCTCTCTGAGTTCAGCCTTTATTCAGCTCGAGGGCCACATTTCAAGCTATAGTATTTTACAACTTAAAAGTTCGAAATCGTCAACAATGAAACTCGGATGTCGGTGCGTTGACTCATACAATCAGGTCAGTTTTCGCAACGCTAGCAGTGTTTGAGCAACAGTAAGTGGTAAGTGAGGTAAATGCCTCTCTTATCTGGCATTTCAGCATTTACCGTTATCCTGTAAAAGTTGCAGCGGCTCATTTTAGAAGAGTCCAAGTCGAAAAAGAGAGGATAAAGACACTTTGGTTGATCAAGTCAGAAGTGGTACTTTTGTCTACTCAGACAGTACAGTAGTGTTATTCATAGTAGCATCAATTGCAGTAAAAAATGATACTGATATCAAACATGATCGTAATCATAATGTACCAATAATGAGAAGATGAGTATTAATAAGAACAACAATAATAATTTCCAGCACACTCATATACTATCAATATTTGCATTGATCTGTTCACTCCTGGTTCAAACTCCTGTTGTGTTGTTGATGCGTCCCCTTCATTCACAGGTGTCATGGTGTCTTATTTAGCTGTTGTCACCTGTGTGTTTCCTCTCTCTCTCTCTCTCTTGTCACACCTGCTCAGTGTGACTTTGGGATTCTAAATTTATACATTTCCAGTTTATAATCAAGATGTTGACAGGTCTGGTTAAAAAAAAAAAAAAACCTTGGCTGCAACAGGGAGTGAAGGATGAGAGAGGGAAGAAAAAGTCTCCTGATGTACTTTATCAAGACTTGTGAGAGTGGAATGAAACCAGTGTGTGTGTGTGTGTGTGTGTGTGTGTGTGTGTGTGTGTGTGTGTGTGTGCGCGTGTGTGTGTGTGCCACTCCCTCAGGCTGCATCCATCACCTGTACTGAGAAAAGGCTTCATCACCATGATTCATTTTTACTCACAGTCAGAACAGGTGAAACCGCCTTGTACCTGGGTGTTTTCTCTCCAAATGTAAACAAACAGTAACGAGGAAAATTGGCAACGTTGAGCGACTCACATTTTCCTATGTAGTTTCAAAAGTCGGCGAACATGCCTCGTGGAGTAAATACTGTTCCCGTGCTGCTTATGTTGTGAGCGATGCTTTTTAATTTACATAATTTAACACTGAAGCAATTTGGCTGACGTTGCACTTCTGCAGCCATTGCTGCCCTTTTATTCAGAGGCGCGATACATGACCGATGACCTTTTGTTTACACGCCAGTCGCTCTCTCGACTCAGCTGTAGTGCTTCCTGAAAACATTAGCGAGTGGCTGGAAATTTGATGTGGGTTTCTGTCATTATAGCTGTGAGTGGTTTAGCCAAAATAGACACTATATGTAAAAGTCAAATATTATATCCAAAACCAGAGGACCTCATATTAAGACAGAAGGACTGTGATGTCAATCCGTGCTCAGGACATTCTATTTGAGGTTAAAAGTCATAACTAGGAGCATGTATAGTTTGTGCTGTTGAGATGGAGTTGCACCATCTCATAGCAGGAGCAAAACTTAATTTCAAGTAACTTTTTTTATCCTCAATCCCTCCAAAAACAGACTTGCACGCCTTTTTTGCAGGATATTGATAATACTCTTTACAGCAAAAACCCAAACTGCAGGATATTGTTTTTTAGAGAAATGTGCCTCCAGGTTATGGCAGACGCAGCACTCTGAATGTCTGACTGCATGTTTGTCTGCATACTCAGAAATGAGACCAGAAAAGAAGCAAATAACAAAGGTACAGAGGGAGAAACGGGGAAATGCATAAGGGAGAAACAGGGAAAATGCAGGGTTTTTTCCTTGGTTATACTGTTTGACTCACTTCACATCAAATGCATCAATATCACATGTACTACACCTGAGCCATGAGAGACAAAGGTCATGATGTATGGACATAAAACAGAAAGTCACATCAGGCCGGTCGTATCCTCGGGTTGTTGGAGGTTTTGTTATATGGCAGAGATGTCGGGTGTTGGTGATGTACCGCAGCCTCTTTACGCCTGGCTGGCTGTGTGAGCAAATAATTATTTTATATACGTGCCTTATGTGCTTTAACATCTCCAGTTTCTGTCTTGCTTTTCCCCTCTCCTGCCTGTCTTGTGCTGGAAAAAAGACCTCTTCTAACAAGGTGAAAAAAATGATTTGAGAGGGTGCAGAGGAAGCAAAAACAGCGTAGGTGTTTGAAAGGTATAGATGTAGGGGAGCACTGTAGGAAGTTTAACAAAGAATAAAACAAAATCTTAGGGATCAGTGAAACTCATCTTTTTTTTTGTCTCAGTTTCCTCTGTATCCTGTGTTTTGCAGGAGCTGCAGGAGCCACAAAGGTCATAGCTCAGCATTGAAGAGCTCGTGATTGAGAAAAATGATAAAAAAATAAGCAAAAACAAAAACAGACAGGGAAAGAGTTTAACAGGAAGTGCAACAGGAAGAACACAAAAGAGACAGGTTTTAAAATGTGCCCAAGAGGAAACACTATAGTTTCTCACGTATCATTGAAAACTTTGTGAAAGGTTTTTGAAAGTACATTATGCAACTTTTACCAAGGTGAAATACTGATTCAAAATCATTGGTCCCTTTTCATCTGCACATTTTAAAGCCTTTATTTTTAGAAACACACATTTCAGTTGGGGAGATAAAAAAAAAAGCAACTTCGGGTCAACAGGGGATTTTTTGGAATTTGATGAGAGAAATTGTGAATTAGTTTCAGAGACTGCATGTTTGGTTTGCTGGTCAGCCACTGGAGAAACTCTTACTCATAAAATAGCTGTTGATGTAGAATGTAGGTATCATTATATACCTAAAAATCCAGTTCTCTTGAACTAAAAAGGAAATACTAACAAGGCCTGAGAAATCTGACGCCAATAAACAACAACTTGAAAGATTTAGGTTTAAGTTTTATACAATAGATAAAACTTTAAGAATTGAATTGAAAAGAAATTATAATGATTCCCACTAACTGCTGGTCACTAGTAACGTACATTGTGATGAACTACGCTAAGAAGATGCACATTCATCCATTCATCCATCCATCCATTCATCCATCCACATGTGGGTTACATGGCTCTTGGCTTCCTCCCGCACTCCAAAAACATGCAATATGGGGATTAGGCTAATTGGACACCCTCCATTGACTGTGAGTGGGTGGTAGTTTGTCTATGTATGTGGCCCTGTGATGGACGAGTGACCCTTTGTCACGTGAGACTGGCACAGCTCCCCCCGCGACCGTCAGTGGTGGAAGATGGGTGAGGAACATGTGGGAGGAAACCAGAGAACCCGGGTAAAACCCACGCACACACACACAGGGAGAACATGCAAACTGTGACACTTCTTCTTGCTGAGAAGATGCAAGATTATTTGGCTTGAGTTAAATGAATGGTTGTCCAGAGAGGATAAGTTGATTGGAGAGTGATGAATTCCCTTTTTCCCCAGGTAGAGTAAAATTGCACCAACTGGGTGCAAAGGAAGTAGCTGCAATGGAAACTTATTTTTAGTTCACCACCATTCTCCTGGGAATAAAGCAGCTGTCCCTAATATTATCCAGCATGAGCACAGAGGCAGGGAAACCAACCACAGCCTGAGAGACACAGCAATACACAAAGTGCGTGATGTGAGACCGGAGGTGAGGGGCAACATGGCAGTGAATGGGTAAAGGGGATTTTCTGACATACAGAGATCATGATGGTTTTGTATATTTTACATCTGAAATTTCACTGGAAAGTAACTGAAGTCATTTACTGTGAAGAGAAAATGAAGGAGCAACTCTCAGCTCACGCTGTTACTTCATCAGACACATGCATGTCACCGAAGCGACTCTCAACGATCACTTGCACAATAAATGGAAACATGAATGAACATGAATCATGAAGAAGCGGGCCGTGACCTGCAGTAAAGAGCAAAGTGAACTCATAAAAAGCATTTGTGAAAGTGTTGTATAAAAGCTATATCACACTCAAGGTCGCTTTGCATGAGACGACACATCCTCTGAGCAATGCTTCACATTCAGACTGAGAGCGGACAAATACTGGGAGATGGGACCAGCCGGGGCTAGCTGGTTAGCATGCTAATGTCATTGCGTTAACAAATACAACAGAAGCAAAAAAAAGCTCTCTTGAACTCTTCATATTATATTACATTATCAATATTATTATTATTATTATTATTATTATTATTATTATTATTATCATTATTATTATATTATAATCAGCCATATAAATAAATATTATTGCACATTTTGAAAGGTGAAACTGAACTATTTGACTTCATCTTACTGACTGGAAAAATGCACACACATCAGCAAACTCTTGGCAACACTACAAAGTTGCTGAAAAAGAGTTGTTAATATCCAGGAATGATCTTCAAGCACAGTACTGTTCAAAAATACTTTTTTTCCAGTTTGCATGGCTGAAGGTGACTGTGACAGTTTTAGCCTGAAGGCATCATTTTCCCTGACAAAGTCTGTCTGCTTCTACAGTAGAAGGTTGACGTGTGTCGCTGTGTAGCTATGAACACACAAACACACACAGCTGTATAAGCGAAGCTTCCCTTTATGAAGGAAATTTATCAACTCAAACATTCATTTCAGTCAAAGCCACAAATGGTATTTACATACTGAGCAGATATTAAGAATTTTGTGTATGATAAAGAAATCTAGTCAGTCACATTTGACACACTTTTTGTATTATTGAACGTCAATAGATGTGTTATTGTGATAATATTATGTGATACAGCAGTAATTCTGATTGTGATGTTCCGTTATGAAAAAGGATGATGACCAACTTTTACTTTTACTCAGTTTTTTTATTGTACAAAATAGAGACTGAATAATTCAATTTTTGAAAAACCTTACAGCGTCAAATAAGGTACAGCATATAACAGTGACTGTGCATTTATAGTAAATAATCTTAATTCTTAGAATTACAGTTAGTTTTATTTGCACACACCCAAATTAGTGATAATATTGACCTCTACATATAAATCTATCTTTTTTTACACTATAGTGAACACACAAACCAGGCACAGGAGCAGTGAGCAGCACTTTTCTGCGCTCGGGAGCAATAAGGGTTTGGGTACCTTGCACAGGGGCACCCCAGCCCTTGACCTGTCATGGAATTTGAACCAACGACCCTTGGGTTACAAGCCCAATTCCTTTCCACTTGTCCATGGGGCTGACCACACAGAAATAAACAAGCATTACACACACGTGTGTGTGTGTGTGTGTATTACACGCGCAGTTGTGTTGTCACTTACTTTTGTGTTGAACAATGACGTTATTCTTCTATGAAATGACTGCAGTGCTTGCTGGTGCACATTAGCTCCCACAGTGACTCTTACCCAAACACAGACTTCATGTGCTGTATGCTGAAAATATATTCCCACTCCTCTATGCAAATAATTCACTGTGTGTGTGTGTGTGTGTGTGTGTCTCCGTCCACACATAACATTGGTTCCATAGACAGTGTCTTTTGAGAAAAGCTGAATAATTATCTGCCTTTTTCTTTCTCCCTCCATTTCTCATCTCTGCTCCTCTTTATTTTGTTGTTTCTCTCTCTCTCTCTCTCTCTCTCTCTCTCTCTCTCTCTCTCTCTCCTTCACACACACACACACACACACGTCTGCACACAACGCACTTTCTTTTATAATTATTTCCACAACAATGATTGGAGCGGTTGATTAAAAATGGTCTTGTGGGAGCTGTTTCCAGGCTAATGGCATCTCTGTTCTACACAATGAATTCAAACACTATAGGAAACACATTGTACACACACACAGAGTACACAATCTGCACGCATCCACAAAAGACAAAACACAAACGCTTGCTTTACTAATGACACCCGAGTTGTGCAGTTTTCACATCACACAAACATGCACACCGACACGATGCTGATAATCGCCTGCATAATGCAGCTGCTTTGTTGTGTCATAACCAGTTGCATTTGAGCTCACATTCAGCTCAAGTGAATTCAAAAAGAATCTTCAAAGGCAGGCACCTCTCGTTTTTTGGGTTTATGATGCCAATACCAGTTGGAACTATTTGGCTTCATCAGTGGGTTTAAAATAACCGTTGCCTTGTTGTTGCTGTTTTACTTTAATTGCTGTTATTTAATTACAAGTCTGTGCGAGTATCTGCTGAGATATTTCAACATGGCAACAATACTGGCGGTAGACCTACAACCATATTTTAAACAAATTCTTGTTTGTGTGTGACTGACAGATGTAGCACCATTGATTTGAAAGCAGAACTATGCAGGATTATTATGGAATTGGATTTGTGTCAATATATGGAACTTATATCTCAAAGATAATATGACAACCGTTAGATTCTTCAAATTATTTATTATATTATATATATTATATTATTAATTATGTTGTAAGGGAAACTTGGGGGAACGAGTTCCAGACGGACAGTGACTCCAAGCCTGTGACTACTTCCGGTCCATTGAGCTGTTGCTCCCAAAACTCAGAAGCCAATCAGCAGGCAGCTTCCTAATGCCCGCCCATGGTCAGAATTGCAAACAAAAACCCAGGAGCGCAAACTCAAAAGAGTCGGAGCAGGCGAAATTCTGATCATTGCAAACAAAGTGTATTTTCAAACAGATAAAATACAACAATTTTGTATGATTAAATCGATATTTTTTGTTTGCAATTTGTTTATTTCCTGTCTCCACTCGCTCTGTTGTCTGTTAGCAGAAAACCACCCTTGCAAGATCAGGGCCTCCGACCCAGATCAGCACTGAGTTTTTTACGACAGTGAGGACAAAGGATGGATGGATGTTTACAGTAGTCGTAAAGATATGTACTCCGGAAGTGTAGGGGGAGAAAAGGGTGAAAAAGTGACCAGTACACTTCCTGACTTTAAAGTCAGAAAAGGAATATGCTACCCCTAAGAAGGTAATCTAATAATAGAAGTGGTTTGGTTTTGATAGCCTTAGAAAAGGCCTTTATGTGTATATGAGGCAAGGGCACGGCCATCTTGCAGCAACATGTTTCTACAGCCACTGGACAAACCAGCAGGGCGTGTTTTCCCATGTTGAAGTGGAATCAAAGTCTTGAAGCCCTGTTGCTGCCAACTAGGCTCCCAAAATAAATGTCATTTTTTGTAGGCTATATATATGTATATATATATATATATATATATATATACGTATATCAGTGGTCACCAACGTGGTGCCCGCAGGCTCATTTCACTTCACCTCGCTTGCATGTATCCATATCCAGATCACTGAGTAAAATGTCCTTGATATTGTTTATAAAAACTGTGATCATCATTAGGAGTAAGCACTGGAATGAATGTGTATGCAATTGAATGCATAATATTCATCATTTAAATGGTAAAGTGCATAAAATGTTAATATGGTAACTCTCCATATTATTCTCTATACCCTTCAGGTAGCTCTCGGTCTCAAAAAGGTTGGTGACCCCTGATATATATGTATAAGTGTTTTATATTAGTGTTTCTGGTGAGGCATTTCTATTTTATATAATACTGTATTTTATCCAACACGGTGAAGACAAAGTTTAAGCTGCAGAACTACTTGGTTTCATTTAGAAACAAATAAATACATATATTTGGTTTAAAACAGACCAGAATAAAGGCGGGTAAAAATGTAATGGATTTTTATTTAATGGTCCTCTTATTGTCCCGTCTGCCAACAGGTAATAATAAACTGATTTTAATAAAAAGTAGGAACATCATTCAGTTTGCTTTGTGTTCCAGTTCAGCCTTTTTTCTTTCTTTTTTTATAAAGAACTGGTTTCATTATCTCTCAAGCCATTTTATACTCCGCTATTCACACACCAGGCCATTCAAAGTGCTCATTCAAAGGTATGGAATAATTAAAAACAATGAGGTGCCATTAAAACTGCATTTAAAACACGATAAAAATCAGGCAATCAGGCAAAGTGCTTTGCAGAAAAGCAAAGAAGAATTAAAAACATTAAAAAAAAAAAGTACAAACATCTCACTTGAAATAGTTTTCACTCACTCTCACTTTACATTCTGTCTTCTTTATGCCTATAGGGTATACTTTTTGAGTTGTGTGTTTTTCTTCCACCGTGCTTTGGGCCCACTGGATGCTTTCTGTCACTTCAGATTGGCTGCTGAGAAGAGCTGACAGCTAAAATGGACCCACAGGTTGTTCTTATTCACTTCTATTTATCATCACCCACCAGACGTCGTACGTTCTCAGAGACTCCTTGTATCTCTTTGCTCGCTGCTCAGTGTTCATCTCTTCATCTTCCCCTCGGAAAACCATCAGTAACACAGAGGTGGCGTTTAAGCCAACTTCTTACGAATGTGATGAAAGCATCATCGCTTCTCTTTCACTTTGGACCAGAAGTAGAAAAATGCTCAACTTCTCAAGCATCAGCATGATAAAATCACATTATTGTGTGTAATGCGAACCCTTCACGGCTCATATGGCTGTGTTTTTGTAGGACAACGTGTACCCAATAGTGGCGGACACAGGTGACATCACATCACTATAACTGCTCACACCTCTTTGTAAGTCTATCTCACTAAAATCCGAAAATAGGATTTAAAGCACAGAAATCACCGAACAACACAGTTTCCCTCACTGATGGAGGCGGCAGTGGATCAACAGCTCCTGTTTGCTGTGTGATGTAAAAGGATTGTTTTTCTCTGTGGACTTTGGTGCGAGAATGAGCAGCGTACAAAGCAACACACCAGCAAACATATTCCTAAAATGTGGTTAACTTAAGCTGTTGTAAACTTTATTCGGTGAGCCCGCTGTGTTTCCTTGTGTGCCTGCTGGCGACCATGTTGTCAGCGAGAGCGAGCGTCCATGCCTCAAGCTGGTTCCCAGCATTTTTGGCACACACAGCACAGTCGGCACCATGTGTCAGTAACGCTTCAAACATTTCTCAACTTCCCATTGAATGTGCTGGCTACAGAAGGGATTTTGTTTTCACTTCCTGTAAGTAACATGACGAGATAGGGCATTCTTTGATTTTTTTTGTGTTTTGTTTTCCTCAGAGAGTGCCGAGATAAGAATAATAATAATAAAATAAAGGTGTAAATATTGATGAACTGGTGAAATTTAGAGTAGATTCCGAGAATAATCTGGATTCAGAAAATCAAAATAAGTAATTTTGGGGGATGAAGATTTTTGTGTCAATCAGAAATAGCAATTTTTGTGTGGTGGCAGAATATTTACAAAATCATGTTCTTTGCTTGTATCTTTTTCTGCTTTCTTGATTGTTTTACTCCTTATTTTTTCTTCTAGTATTTGTTTATCTCTTTTTCTTTTCGTTTTTTTATTTATCGCAACACTCCTCCCTCTCTGTCTTCTTCCGATACACCCTGGGAGTCATTGTGCCAGTGTCAGCAGCTGCTGACTTGCAGAGTTTTACCCGTAAGAAAAGGACAGAAAGCAAGGCTGAGGGAGGAAAAGAAAACAGGGAATTATAGAGGGGGGAGATAAATAAAAGATGAATCATATAAGATAAAAAAATAGTGAAAAGGTATAGAGTTAATAAACAGGCACATAATTCGGATTCAGGACAATTACATTTATTCATTGATTATTGATCACTGCTTCAGATTATTGGCATGTTTCTGGAGCCGGTGTGTGTTTCGTCTGATGTCGAGCTTCAGCACAGCCATGCATGCGAAATGAGATGATAGATACATAAACACACAAACACAAGCTGCATAACAAGCAGACTTTTCGCTGTGATAAATATTTAGACATTCCCCAATTTACATGCAATTAATTATATTACTGTGTTTATTATGCAAAGTCATGTTGTGCATGTGCATGTTTCCATATATTATTTTCAATTTGCGTGTGTGTGTGTGTGTGTGTGTGTAACTGACTAATATTCATTAAATTAGATTTTATTACACAAACTTAATCATAATTGACATCATATTAAGTGAAAACTCATTTCCTTCATTTATTGGACTCAGCTTCTTTGAATATTTATATTAGTGGATCAGAAAATTAATCTTCCATGTGCTGTGTCTCCATCTGCAGAAAAAATGTCCTACTGTGATGATGAAGTTTACTTCTGATTATTATTACTACAATTATTATTAGCATGGTTTTGGTGACGTGATTTTGACTAGTGGTTAGTGAGTTAGCAAGTAAGTAGTGTTGGATCTTTGCTGGGCGCATGAGTCAGTCTTCCTTCCTCCATCTCTGTTTTATGCTCCTGCAGTGCAGACAGCATCTTGCCAACCACCTCCAGGGAACAAAAAAAGTTTAGCTTGCTTCCTTTCCTCCTCTTTAATCAGCAAGTTTAACAATAGTAACTTGGAATTGGCTCTCATTTCCTGAGAATGAAACTCTTGCAAGGCCATAAATCCCAATTCCTTTAAGATTAAAGACCAATTTGAAGACATCGGGCAGGTAGAGTTTATCACAACAGTGGAGTATTTTTCTTTTTTCTTTTTTTTTGAGATGCAATTAACAAAACTTAAACATTTTTTTAAACATGTAAGCATTGTGGTACTGTACTGGATTTAAAATCACCAAGTACTGACCTTTTGAAAAGTTCTGTGAATGACTCCAGAGCAGAATTTTAAAGTTGTTATACCAACACAAAATTTTATAAGGGAGGCTGGACATACATTATATAAAGTTATTCAGTTGCAAAGGCTGGAAATAGTATTGTTTATTATTCTATGTGCTATGCTAATTAAAAAAGTAATGCAAATAAACAACCTTTGCATCCTCACCCTTTAATTATAATATAGTTAATATGTGGACGCTGTGGTGGTGGGAAGAGAAGGTTCAGGCCTGTGGCAGTGATGTTGTTTCAGTAATGCTGTGTGTCATATTGGCCTGTTTATACTTTATTTTGTTTGAGTGGATGTATTTTATATCCCAAACGCTTCATGTTCTGTGAACAGGCCTGCCAGTTAGCATAGCTCTCATCTTTCTGCCCTGGGAAACAATGCGTGAGGGCGGAGGAAGAGGCAGGAGTTGTGTTTGCTATTGATTCCTTGCTGGCCATTTTAAACTCGGGTTTTGCAAACCTTAACCATCTTTTTCACAGCCCCTGCTAATTTTCTGACCCTGACTTCATGCGGACGTGCTCCGTTAGGGCTGGTGCGTAACTTGATTGGCATCACAATGTTTGTTGAGTAAAAACATCATTGGCATGTCCACGGAATATAAAACTACTACTGGAAAAAGACCCTGAGGATCAAGTCAATTAAAACAAAGAAAGGA
This sequence comes from Solea solea, assembly GCF_958295425.1. NCBI lineage: Eukaryota > Metazoa > Chordata > Actinopteri > Pleuronectiformes > Soleidae > Solea > Solea solea. Next base: position 5,906,507 of record NC_081148.1, on the reverse strand, counting down.
TGGTTAAAAAAAAGAATTCTGCTCGTTTGTTGGGGCAGAAATCACCTCGGTACTGAAATGGAGTACATATATATATATATATATATATATATATATATATTCATATATGTATATATATATATATATATATATATATGTATATATATCACAATTCAAATCCCTATGTAAGTAGGAAAAATCAATCATTCACCTCTACTTTGGACAGAAAGATTCTTTCTCGGGACTATGATGTAACATTTGACCAACATTAATCAAGTAGAACAGCTGAACATTAACTTAATCATAAAGGTGATGGATCAAAAAAAAGAGAGCAACATGGGGTTAAGAGTCTTGCCCATGGTCACGTCGGCATGTAGACTAGCGGAGCCGGGAATCAAACCCACAACATTCAAGTTAAAACAACACGCTAAGCGACCGTCGCCCCATACGTACCACGCATTAAAACATACTGTATAGAATTATTTACTGTGCTTTCACTTTCTGTTCAGTGACTGAGTCTCACAATCTTGAAATGCACCTTATTTTCTGCTGCTAATAATTTCACCTTATACACTGAATATATTTCAAGACCCTGGGACCAAAATAGCCATTAAAATGCACAATAAATAACATAAATGTGAACCAGTGGGAACATCAACCAGTTTTTGTGTCTGAGATGTTCTCTCAGAAAATGAAAACATGCCGTCGGATTCCTATATGCACTTTGAGTTTCATTTGTGAGAGTGCTTCAAAGGATATGGCACAGAAAATAGCTGGCTTAATGACGAGTACAACACTGTGGGCATGCTGTGACTGGGGCTTGGTCTTAAAAAGCATATGTACACATGTACGTGCGCTAACCTATGCACGCACACACAGACACACACACACACACACAGACTTATTCACCTCCAATATAACTTTTACCTGAAAGGTTAAAAAAAAAAAGAAGGTAAACAGGAGGAGAGCGTGAGATGAGAGTGGAGTGTTATCTCAGTTCATTTTCTCTGTGGAAAAATCTGTTTTCCACTGCTGAACCTCGCAGGACTGTGACACTGCCTGAGTGCTACTTTGATTTTATTTCACTCATACATTGTTTTACAAAACCTTTCAGTGGACAACCAGGGACACGTCAATTTCTTTTCTCCCCTCACAAACAACCTCTCAAAATGTTATTCCCACACAACTAAACTGCATTCTCAAATCACATTTTTATAAAGACCACAGTTTAGGTAGTTGTGTGACAAAAAGCCTCTTTTCACACTAAAAGGTGTGCTGTTACTTGCGATTCCCGTGGCTAACGGCAGGAGGATGAATGCAAATCTCGTGTCACTCCCTCGTCTTAAATTCCCACTTATGCCGTTTAGAGCTGAAGGCAATAAAAACCCATGGGCATGGCAGAGTGATTTAAACCTTTGAACATTGAAACCTAGAATAAAACAGCTTTTCTGATCAGTGGTAATTGGGTAGGAGTGAATGAGACAAGAAATATCTGAGACCAAGTCCTGCAGCTATGAGAACATCTGATGAAGTCATCAGATGTTTATGTCAAATGTTTGAAGCAACTGATCTTTTCCTCACCCTAAACCACACTGAAAACTAACGCTAAAGCAAACCTCCTAACCAGGAAATCACCATCATTTGTGCGACAAAGTCTGAAAATATTGTTATGTTTATGTGAACATGTGTAGACATGTAAATAATAAGAAACTTAACCCTCAGTGCTCCCATGGCACGGATCTGCATGTGCCGCAGGTGCACCCATGGTAATTTAATGTGGGAATAATACACCTGGACATCCTGGGTGTGTGTGTGTTAATTGGTCACATATTCAGGCTTTACAAAATGTGTTTTTCCGTCTTCTCATGTGTTGTTCAGTCAGAGATGATGATTCATTTTATATTGCATTTTTTGTAGTGATATATAGTTACAAAATGAGCCATTTTTCTTTCATTTTTGTTTATAAAAACGAGGCAAGTGAACTTTGAACTGTGACGTAATATTTCCAAATTTCACAAATTCAATCCGACTTTAAACTTTGTGTTTATATAGTTGTATAAATGTTCAGATAAGACACTCTATATTGCACATTCTGTACGTACAGCCTCTGTACGTTTAAACATAGTAATGTGTTCTAAGGGTTAATCGACTGAGAATGCAGTGTAGTTACATGGGAACTTCATTTTTAAGAGACTGTGTGCAGGTATTTTCCTATACTGCATGCAATCCATGTGTTTCAAACATGTCCTTAAAATATCTACTGTCCAACTAATTGTGTGTCCAAATAGTGAAATTCTAGCCTTATTTTACCTTTTAAAAATCAAATTGTTCTCTCACATGTATGCAAAAGGCACCAGCATTATAAGAGCCAAACTAATGGCCTGTTTTTCTATTATTAGGAGTTAAGTCAACCTCAGATAACCGTCTCAAGGGGAATAGATGAGGCATCAAGCACTAGAGGAGATTATGCAGTCTGTGCCTTTCTTTCATTATACTTGTAAATATCTGTTGGTTAAGACTCATCCCCTTACAGATATTGGGAGAGTCAGACACGACCTGTGGGAATGAGGTGACGTAAGGATCCCAGGTTTAGAAATGTTATGTGTGTGATTTGTTCTTTGAAACAACGGTTTCAGCTACAGGTGTGACTAATAAACTGTGCAGAGCTCAAGGTGTGAGCAATAGATTTTTTTTCTTTAGTAACATTAGACATTCTAGTAATATTAGATTACACAATTTTACATCTCAGGAGCCAAAAAAGGAGGAGGATGAGTTACAAAAAAGACCAAAGCTGTGTTTCCATTGAGTGGAACAGTTAGTACGGTACATATTGTTTTGTGTTTCCATTAGGATTTGTACTAAAATAACATTGTTGTTTCATTGTTTGCAGCTCAATAGTGAGCGATCATGGGTCATCAGCTGATACACAGGGATATAATTTGAGGCATCACAGAGAAGAGGGTCGTGCATCAAGTGTGAGAGATCATCAAAGGTAAAACTCTTCAAATGAGGGAGTTCAGATGAGTGGTTACAGAGAGAGCGAGAGTATGACAGGGCATATTAAAGAGCAATCAACTGCTGGTTTGACATTAACCCAATCTCTAATGAAGGTGAGAGGAGACGATTGGCTGGGTGCACGGTCCTATTCCTCTGCCACGGTGATCGTTGCCAGGGTGACCTCAAACACACTCGGGCTCATTTGGCATTTCTAATTGGTTACATGGCAGCAGTCAGATAATGTTCATGTATTTATGTGGAAACATGTGGTGATCATCAGGGTTAAAAAGGACAAGAAATTAGAGGATGTTATTTGGGCGGGGGGGATATCATCAAAACAGAAGCAAATGTCTTGTACTTTATAGTAGATTACCCACTCATTCATTCTCTATAGCTTATCCTTTGAGGGTTACAGGGGTAACTCGAGCCAATTGCAGCTGAAGCTACATTTAGTTATTTATCTCTGTGTGTGTGTGTGTGTGTGTGTGTCAGTTTTTCTCTTTCACCTTCACTGAATTTGTGTCTCCCGCAGCTCTTTCCTGTCAAGTCTCAGAGCAGGAACTTCCTCCCTGACCAATTAAAAGAGCAGTTTCTGGCCTTGTAATTCACTGACAAGAGCTAGACTCATTGCTAATGATGGAATACTCAACCTCTTCCCAAATTTCAAGTCTGTTTTTAAAAGAGGCTTGTGGGACTTTTTGTCTAGGTCCTGAGCCAACTAGTTCCTCAGCATTTTGGATAAAAACTGAAAGTGGTGATTAATCACTGAGAGAGTTCTGCTCTTCCTTGTGATGCCTGCAATGTAAACGATTTCTCTTTAACAATAAAAGCTCTCTTTACTTAGGGAGACATTTATGATGAAAAGGCATGTATATATATATATATAATATAATATAATATATTATATTATATATATGTTTTTTTTTTAATGTTGATGCTGCATTTTAGACAACAATATAAACACGAGCCATGCAGTTATAACACTTATATTTGTTTCTAATAAACATATATCTGAGTTGCAGCCCCTAGGGGCAGAGAGCAGAGCTGCAGGCTGCTGTGCAGACAGTGGAGACAGAAAGGCCTTCAGTAAAATCTCTCGGTTCACCAACTGGAAAGGTAGATGGAGAAAAAAGTGAGAAAGAAGGACAAGACTGACTGTGTCTTGTCAGTCACTCTCATCTGCACTGACCCCAAAGCGAGAGAGAAGAGATTGAGAGACTGTTTCCATGTGTCGACCAGTTCACCCCTAATTCTTCCCAAGGGACTCTGAAGAAACGACAGCTCTGCTTGAGGTTGTGACGTCCCATTCCTGATCTTTTTGTCCCACTCTTTCTCTCGATCTGTCTCATATTATAAGTCCTTATTTCTGAGGCTGTCATCAGGTCATACCACAACTTCTTCAGTGTTTCCTTTCCCTCTTTGTCTTTTCTTTCAACATCATAATACTTTATTATTCCAGCAGGGGAAATTTGATTGCAGAGCCCCTCTTCTTTTATTACCAGGAACTTATTTACCTGGGGAAAAGAATTCCTGGTAATCTGTGTGGTTGGTGTTTCTACCACTCCTCAAAATGTCTTCTTCTTGTCACATTCAGAGAGTTGTTGATGACATACAGTCGATGGACTCACAGCTAACCAGTCAGAACGAGTGTTGTTGATGACGTACACTATGAACATTTAACACAGCAGTGGATTGCTTGATTGTGTTTGTTTCCCTGAACCCGTTTGTTTTTATAAACAAAGAAGAAAACTACAAAAATATTACAAGACGTGTGGAGGGGGTTGATATGGAGCTGTGTGTAAATCAAGCTTCAAATTAGTTTTCACAGACATTCAGCAGCAGCCGGAGACAGCAGAGTGTGCGCGCGCAATTTTTCCTCCCCGTCCTCATAGTTTATTAGTTTCTTTGCATCGGGCTTGATGTGCATGGGAGGGTGCTTTATACTGTAATTCACCTCTGATTTATGCACACTTTTGTACCGTCCAGTGTGCAAAGACCTTTAAAGTGATACGTGCTTTCACGTCAGTGTCAAAAGTCATCAGAAATCTTTGCTTTTTTGAAAAAGAGTCACTAGAGGGGTCTGAATACTCACTAAAGATAGCGACAGAGTCGTTTAAATTGGCAACAAAATATGCAAAATATGTTCCACTAATCAGTATTCTTCAGCATAAAGCCCCGCCCCTCTAGAGTTCCTGGTAATCTGAAGTCCCTATAGTCGACTTCTTTGGGGTATTTTTGGTGGAAAAGTTCCTGCAGTGGAAAAAGGGGCTTTACTAAACCAAGTACCGAATACATCACAATGAAAAACTCAAGGCAGACAAAACAGTCAAGACAAATGCAAAATGACTCATTAAGACCAGACCAGGGCATAAAGCAGGTAAACAAAATAAAGTGATACACAGAGCTGCAACTAACGATTATTTTCATAATCGATTAATCTGTTGGTCCATAAAATATCCGAAAACCTTAAAAAATGTTGATCAGTGTTCGTCAAAGCTGGAAATGATGATGTTCTCAAATGTCTTGTTTTGTCGACAAACCAAAATGATTCACTTTTAATGATTTCTTTGCAAAGAAGCAAATAAATTAATATTCACATTTAAGAAGCTTAAACAATCAGAAATCCTGTTTTAATCCTGAAGAAAACTTCAAAGATTATCAAAATAGTTATCGATTAATTTAGTAATCGATTAATAATCGATGAATTGTTTTAGCTCTAGTGATACGTAACAATCAAGTACAGTGAAACCTTAAAAAGAAGACAAACATATAACGGTGAAAATGAAGTGCACATGTGATCTATTCCTTGCTTTATGTGTTTCTGCTTTGGTGAATGTCCAGCCAGGAAATGAACGGATGATAAACTGGCTCCCCTGAACTTTCTCATGGTCGAACATTTATAGCAACCAGACGAGAAGATACTGGATACGCTCAGTGACTCAGGCATAAAGATGAAAAGAATATAATACAACAAGGAATCTTTCAACTTGAAGCAGATGTAAAACATTGTCTTGAGGTGAGGTCAAGCTGAAACAATGAAGGAAAAAATATTGTATGTACGTACATATATATGTATATATATATATATATATATATATATATATGTATATATATATATATATATACAATACATACATACGTATGTATATATCCACAGTTTTGATTTACAACACATATTTATAATATATTTCTGCCATTATGGCTAACAGTGTAGTAACAGTAATATAGGAATCAAAAACTCCTTTAAGAAAAATTATTTCTCCCAAACTATAAAAAAGCAAAATGTGGCAATTCATTGAACTCAAATCCTTAAAACAACAACCACTGGTGTGTGGCATGGGTTACCTGATGCTGAACTATGTAGAAAGAATAACATACTTGACTTATTTTCTATGTGGTTCAATAAAGAAAATAAATGTTGAGTCCAAAACAGCAAAATAAATCCACATAACTTTGCAATACTTCTGCATGAGAAAGGGGTTTATGGGGTATCTGAAAATCTAAAAATAATAATAATAATAATATTAAAATCATAACATTTTTATCAACTTAAAGATTTGAATATTAACCCGCCCTCTATGTGACCTTTACCTGTGAAAGCACTTCATATAAACACGTTTTAAAAAGTATCTTCTATTCTTTCTTCCCAGGTTCCTGGAAATATATAGTGATGTCACTCACTAATATTTTAATTTCATGGTCCACGTAACCTCAATATATTTCTAATGGGAGAAAGGAAGGAACGAACGAAGGAAGGAAGGAAGGAAGGAGTACAGGGGTGAGAGAAGAAAGAAGAAAGAGATGCCAAAGAAGGAGGAAAGTAAAGGGTGAACAAAGGAAGGTTGAGGCAGAATAGATGAGAATGGAAGAAGGAAAGAGGATGTAGGGAGAGAATTGAGGAGAAAGGAAAAGAAAGGTGGAAGAGCAGAGTGGGGCAGCAAAGAAAGAGTGAATTGTTTCCATTAGCTTTGCTTAGTTGAGCCTCAAACTGTGTTAATTAATCTGGAACTTTCTTAACAAAGTTTTTTTAATGACTTCATCACCTTGTCTCTTGACATTGACTTCCTCATTTATCCTCAGCTCACCTCCACACACACACACACACACACACACACATGTTGTTTCTGTGCTGCAGTGTTATCTTTAGAACAAACATCAGCTGAAGATTTTGTTTTTGTTTTTTGAGTTCCTACATAAAAAAAAAAAAACCTTCTTAAGCTGCTTTCAAAGAGTGACTGAACTGACTGTGTGGAGGGGCTTCATGTTTCATGTGTGAATGTAAGAGATTCTAGTATAATGTCCAAGTCAGCTAATGTTAGAATGCAGGGGGAACAAACCATTTAATTTAGATTTCATTTACAGCAGGTGAATGGTGGAGTTTCCTGCTTTCCTGCTCATGTCAGACGCCACCACCTCGCCTGGATCCTACAGAGACCATGTCTCGCTGTGTCCTGATGCTGTCCTACATGAGCAGCAAATTCCATAGAATATCTGAAATTTATTTTGCTATTTGCTATTTGCTTTATACAAATGCACTGTGTATAAATGTATATATAGTCTATTTTCTACAGACCTTTAAATTAGCACAAAAATATCATACATCACTTAGTTAAGGTGACATCTTTACTCTAATTTAAAGCTAGGCTCAAGTACTGGAATGTAACCAGGCAGCATGAGAATAAAAAAAACATTATACTGAGAAATTCATAACGCTGAGAGGCGTAATCAGCATTGTGCGAACTCATTAGGTAAGGGCCTGAATGTCACAGACATTAAATAGTGCACTACGGCGTACCAGCACACACCTGTGGCTCTGTTTGGGCAAACTGCAGTTGGTATTAGTGTGTATGAATATCTTGAATTAGTTCTAGTCTAGAAAAGCTGGCTTACTTGGTGACTCTTCTTTATAGCTTAAAAAAATGACATCTTTGAGTCTGGAAACTAAAGCCAGGTGCCTGAAACATGTATTCTCCTTTACAGTAACACTCTCTCCTCTGGTGTTATTCTGTAAATGGTGGTACCAACTACAGTGGGACTGACAGCAGATGTCATGTAAAGCTGGTCCTCAGATTCTTACTGTGCTTCCTTCATAGCTCTTTCCTCCCTCCATCCAAATATGGTCTCCTCTGGTTTCAAAATACCAAGATGGAGCTGCTGGCCGAAGTGCAAAACCCGAGGCTCCATATCTGCAGTTCATAAATGTTGTGTGTCGTTGCAGTGGGTTGAAACATGGATGAGACACTTGAATACTAGTGTCTGTCACTGGCACCTTCTCGCAATAAAGACAGCAGGAGCAGGTTTGTGTGCAGCCTGATTTGTTCACGTTGGTAATGAGCCAGCTCAACATATAGGAGCTGGTGCGAGACTGTCCATCTGTCTCAGTTTCTGAGTAGTGTCAGGATACATAGTGTAGCTGTGACTCAGAAAAGTGTGGATTACACACACACACACACACACACACACACCTCAGTCTGAGTGTTCAGTCCAGCCTACGTCCATAAAATCAAAGAGGACACACTGTGATGTTAGGTTTCTCTCTCTGTCGCTCTCTGTCTGTCTGTGTCTTTCTTCTCCTCGTTGTCTCTCGTTTGACTTTTACAAGTGAATCCAGACGTGTTTATATTGAACAAACATATATTTAAGGCTCCACTGAAGTTGTTGTCCGCTAATGACATTCTGGGATGTATTTACAGCCGTATAAAGTTGTTCTCCGTCTGAGTGCTCCTCTGACAGGTATACTGCAATGCTCTATCGTGATGGCTGGAATTATCGTGCATCACCACAAGCTGCTCGAACCTAATATGCGAATATACACACAGTCACACACAAACAGCTCCACGGCAGCAGTAAATCTAATGTGGTCCTAAAATTAGAGTTTGATCATATTCCAGTGAGTATTAGGTTTCTGTACTAATGGACCAGGTATCTGGATCACATTTACTTTGGCTGTAATCATGATTCACTAACTTGGTCAAACCATTCGTGTCTGTATCCATCACTATAAAGAACAATCCAACGCTGATACATTCAATTCTACTATAGGAAATAATGTAATATATTTCAGTGTGTGAAGATAATGAGCAAATATAGAAGTTATGTACACACTGTACTCTGACAACTCTAAGACCAACTCCACCAATTCTAAAACCACAGTCTAAGGTTGCATTCACCAGCCCTTCTAAATTGAATCCTGGTCTGCCTAAAAATGCAGGGCATTGTGGGTAAACATACACATGTGTAGAAAGATAGCTTGGAAAAGTGGCAGAATTTTGGCCAATTTACAGTGTCGTATGTTGACATCAAACTAAATGAAAACCCAAGACCGGTAGGATTTGATGCAGCTGCATGTTTTGCTTTTTTGTGGAGGAAACAGAAGTCGCACTAACCAACAGATGAGCGAGTTTTTTTGTTCGTTGTTGTCTTGTCTTCTCCTTTAGTAATTATTGATGCAGCGCCACCTCAGGCGAAGAGGGGAACACGCTGTTCAAAAGGTTTCGTTTGTTTCACTAAAGTGCAGTGTGAAAGCAAACTCGGACTGGCTGAATGTTGCAACGACCTAAATCAACATATTCAGATATTCATCAGATTTCCAAGCTGTCCACACCAGAAGGATTTTATGCTGCTGCGACTACGTTTGCAATGGTCGCAAGTTCGACTCCACCCCTGGCTGATTGTACTCAATTCCATTGTAAGTCGCTTTGGATAAAAGCGTCTGCTAAATGAAATGTAATGTAATGTTTGTCCATAATTCAGTTTAGGGTGAGGTCATACTCCCAGCATTCAGCGTTTTTTGGAGGTGCTCATGCTCATGGTTCCATACTTAGATAGATAGATAGATAGATAGATACTTTATTCATCTCACAGAGAAATTCACATTCACTTTCAGTCCCTCTCTCATTTTTCTCGTATTCTTTGCGTTCATAATGTAAACATCATGTGAAAAGTCAAGAATAAGTCTAATAATCCTCAGGAAACATTCTAAACAGAGGGTCCTTACACTCACATCAGCTGTTTTCAGATGCAAAAGGAGAAACGTGCTTAAAATATACAGTACTTGTGTGACCCAGACACATTATGACAATGACAAGGGAGCAATGCATTCATTAACCTTTAGAATAAAGCCTTAATCATTATAAAGACATCCAAAATGTTTTGACAATAAAGGTCTTCATCACTGCTTAACAAACAGTCAAAATAGATATTCCATCCATCTTCTACCGCTTTTATCCTCCACATGAGGGTCGCGGGGGGGCGCTGTGCCAATCTCAGCTGTCAAAGAGCAAAAGGCGGGGTCACGCGCTGGACAGAAGCCGGAGAACCCGAAGATTCTTGTTCCAACAGGGGCTCAACATAGATATTGCCTTATCTAGATGTTGCACAACATCAGGGGGCATACAGCCTCTTCTAACCCAGAAGGCATCACAGGTTCTGGTCCAGGCTCTTTTCATGTCATCTCACGCTTGGACTCCTGCAACTCCCTCATGGCCGGTCTCCCTGCGTGTGCCACTCGACCTCTGCAGCTCATCCAGAATGCAGCAGCTCGACCGGTCTTCAACTTACCAAAGTTCTCTCATGCTGCACCGCTGTTGTTGTCTGTTACATTCATACAATTGTCAAATCAGTTCACACAATGGTGATTAAGCCAAAAACCTGTAAATGAACACATAAATAGTCCTCCATTTTTTAAGTAATAATCAACTGACCCCTCCAAAAAACTATATCGTATAAAAGTTTGTTGATGAAAACACATCTAAATGTTCCGAATGAGTCTCTTAACAGTATATGAAGTAAAGTATCTGGTACAGTGTCTTATTATAATACGATGGTTACTGACTAAGGTTCATTGGCTGTTGCCCAAGAGCCTGACCTCCAGCATGTCAGCCAGGAAGTACAGAACACCACCTGAAAGTTCTGCATCCTCTGCAGGTTAAGGTCAAATCTGTGCACAGCAGCTGCTGTCATCATTCCACCTTAAAGCGTTTCAACAGGGCTGTCACACTCACACGGGGAAGCTTCCACAGGCCAGAAACTGAACAAGGCGTAATCAGACAAATAAACAGACTTTTTTCCCTGCTTTAATTGCAGGAACATTTGCTGCGAAGCCTCGACTCAAACAACAATGAATTTAACCTGTAGTCTAGAGGGCATTCTGATTTGAATTCAAAGCTTTCAGACTCGGGCTGCCTGAAAGAATAAAGCCACCAGCACCGACCTGCAATACCTCCTCCTTTTTTTTTAATCTGCTTTCCTCTCCTCCTGAGGTCAGAAACAGGGCAGTCACTTGTTTTCAGTCTGGAACACCTGCCATGTTCAGCTGTTAGAGGTGCATATGTGTGTTTTTCCATGGACCGTCGTGTGTGAGGTCTCTTTCTTTCTCTCTCTGCATTGTAACAATAACCAGCGTGTCATGCCGTTCAGTTTTGTTATCAAGAAAGATGCAGCATGACAGGACCGGTACAATAAAAGCTAGTGAAGCACCAGTACCACTTTTCCCAGAGTATGAGGTGTTGCATTTCGTTCCTCACTGATATGACTACTTAATCATGTGTGTGTGTGTGTGTGTGTTTGAGAGAGAGGAAAGTGGTGGGAAAGGAAGATGAGAGAAACAACTGAAATAAAATGAGTGCCGTCCGAAATTAATACCAGAGGAAACACTGAGGCCAAATGATGTTAATGCCCATGTGCAATTTTAGCGGTGGTATCAGGTGTGTCCAATCTGAGAGGATGCGCTCTCAGTCCAGATACCTGATACCGGTATGAGTCTCTGATAAATGTGGTAGTATTCAGTCACCTAAAATGATTGAATTGTGTACTGGATATTAGAGTTATTATGGCCAGGAAGAATTGCAGGGAAAGATATGGAAGGAAGGAAGGATGTATATGGAGAGATAAGATGCAGATTTGGAGAGAGGTTTAAGGAAACTAGCAGCCACTCAGTCAGAGGTGAAGCAGCAGATTGAACCTGAGCTCAGTGCTGCATTACCAACCCAGATTACTGCAGCTTTCCTCTCCTCTTTCCTTATCTCTTCATCTGTCTGTCAGACTAAATCCTTTCATTTTTCTCATTCCTTTCTCTTCTGTCTCTGCGTTTCCATTGAATTCTCTGCTTGTCTTGCGCTCACTTTGTCATTTCTCCCTCTTTTTACCATCTGCATTTCCCTGAATCAGCAGAAACCTTTCTGCAGATCTCCAACTTTGCACTCTCTCTTCTCTTCCATTCTCTGTCCATGAATCCTTGTATTAATTCAAAGATCTTGTTTATTCAGTGTCTCGATGAATACCTTGATGTTCTCAACATTGGGCCCTCTTTAGACTTGGTATTATCATCTGTTTGAAGAAAATGGTCCACGGTCACAAGTGAAAATTGCTGTTATTAGTGAGTGGTTTTGGTTTGTATAGTGTCACATTTTTTTCAGCTCATCGCTCTCTTTGTCTGTGATTTATTAAAATAATTATAAATGTGGTAATTCAGTGATTGTTAGAGAGGCGTATCAAATCATTTCCCGCCATAATTACCACCTTTGGTTCTTCCCATTAGGCTGTTAAGCTCCATTTACTCAGATGATTGAGTTTCAGATACAGATAGATTTTTAAGTTGTGTTTTGAAGTTACTATGTCCTTGCATCGATTTTCTCTTTCTATTCCCCATACATACGTATGCGTGTGTGATATCATCACCACTCACAATATTATGTTTGATTATAACTAAGATGAAGTCAAGTGTTGAGTTATAAGCCTGAGTGGGCAGTAAAGATTTTATTATTCAGAGATTCTAGAAGTATCATGAGTTTAGTCGTCTTTATACAACTGAAGATGTTTTCTTCCTCTTCTTCTTCTTGTTCTGTGTGATACAGTGTAGCCTACTGTACTTGTTATATTATATTTCTACTGAATAATTGTTTTGAGTTTGATTAAATGGAATTGTTTAAGCTTACGGAATGGAAGGAATACATATTTTCATTGTGGAACTTTGGAGAATCACTTTTTACACACGTCAGAATCTGTCAGCAGCAACCAGCGTCGCCTTTTTTGATTGTCAAAATAAGACACTACATCATGTTTTGCAACATATGATAAACAGGTCAGGGGTAAGGCTAACCTAACATGCTGAAACATGTTTTCTTTGTCAAATGTCATAAAAAAAAAAAAAGAAATGAAATGAAATGTATGATGATAATGGGGGCGGGACTAGATAAGCTTTTGCTTCTCCCGCTTTCCCTTTTCGGTTATGTGTATTGTGTGAACTGCACTGTTGTGTGATGAGTGATCTTAATGTCATGACCGAAATAAACATATAAATAAATAAACCAAATTTTGATTTGCCCTGATCACCCACTCTTTAATTTGCTCCCCTCAGTTGGCTGTTTTAGGATAGAGACGTGTCAGGGATTATTTTATTCCTGTGGCTAATAGGAACCTGAATTCACTTGAATCTTTTATACAGTATGTTATTATTTATGTATTTATTCCTGTCCATGTTCATTATGACAGATTTACCTGTGTACTGTCTAATTGGATTCTGTCATTGGTTTTGGGTGAAGGAGTGTCTCTATTGTTATGTTGTGTGTCTTGTCTTGTGTGTACAATGTTGTTGGCATCTGCTGGTGCTTTTCTGTGTCTAAGACATCCTGCTGCACACTACATTTCCTAAAGTGAAACTTGAATGCGTGTCGTCTTGTGATGCAGAGTGTTTCCAGATCTCTTCCATTCCCATAATGACAAAAAAGGGACAACATTGTACATCTTTTCACAAAAAAAGTCCCTGACAAGAGAACAAAGCTGCCTCACAGGCATTTGGGAATGTATTGATCTTTTTGTGTAACTCATTTGACCTTTTTAATCACATCCTCCGAAACTAGTATAAGTCAAATATGACATTGCCCTGAATATAGTATTAGTGTTTTTTTCTGCAACCTGTAATTTGGAAGTGTTTCCAGCATCAATAAATTAATTTAGAATTAGTAGCCTAAGGTCCTGTTCATACCTTTTTTTATGTTAAACAGTTGGCAATGACATGTCCACAGCAATGACAATAAAAATACTCCCCACATTCTCTTTCGGGACTGGTTGGTTTAACAAGCTGAGAATGTGCGCCTGAATTAACGTGGGGCTTTTCTTTTGCTGCAGGGAAAGTTACGTTGTGTGTTAACATGGTCAGCAGCAGAGGTCACTTTGTATTCATTTAAATGTTCGCTCGGAGAGACGCTTTTTAAATTCCTCGAACGAAACTAGTGTGAGCAGTGAGACAAAATCCTCAACCAATATGCTACCTATGAAAAGGAGTCCTCTTCTCCATAGAAAACTAGTTTTACAACTAGTAAAACCTAGTTAGAGGAGGCTTCAAGAACTAACTCTAACAGGCTTGTGAGACAGCTGCCTTCACAGTGTATGGTGCTGTACTTGCATGTGCGATCTGCATGTGATCCGATCACTTGGTATGGATGTTAATACGAAGGTGTCTATTCATAGTGGGCTCTTAAACCATGCTTCCATGGAGTTGAATGGTGAAAACGGAAGTTTTTAGTGTTGTTGTGTCACGTTCTATTGTGTCCGAATCCTACTGAAGTGGCCATTGGGCACAACCCACCTGCAAAGTAAAGTTTCTGTTTTCAGTCAAAACACAAGCCTGACCCAGGGCTTTACCTGCCACACTGTACCGTACCATGATGGAAACAGCTTTATAATATTAGTTCCCCATTTAATTTGACTTGTGGGGATAGGGAGTTTCGGAGGCCTCGCCTAACACGTTCTATATAAGTTCATGAAGACTGAAAATGAGTTCATATCATCTGGCATCGTTATTGCTGATAATAAATTGTGGAAAAAGTCTGTCTGTCAAACAGCCAAGATAGACAGCTGTCACGAATGACAAGACGGTCCGAAAAATGCTATTTGGCAGACATGATTCAGATATTTGATGAGGAAGGAGAGTGTGAGTGTGTGACTAACATACATAGTCTGGGTTTAAAACACGGCACCGCACTGAATCTGCAGTTTTAAATGTCTTTAATGATATTCTTCTGGCTACTGACTCTGGTCAAGTTGTCATTTTAGTGCTCTTAGAGCACTTGGCATTCGACTCAGTGTGAGTTTAAGTTGTGTATGTTTTTGCTTCTGTTTTAAGGTTTGTTAAATGTTTGCTTTACTATTGTACAGCACTTTGGTCAATAATGTTTTTTAAATGTGCTTTATGAATGGATTGGATTATTAATGCATTTGCTTTATTTACTGTTTCACTTAGAAGTGAGAGAAGGGACTCTTTTCCTTAGAGTAACGATATCTTAGAGAAAACAATACTGTAAAACACGTTTTCTCAAAGTAAGTAGAGTTGTCTCATCAGGGGCAGTTATGCAGGCTCACCTTTTAACAGGATATTTAAAAGATGTTAATTGGATTTATTCCTATTAATTTTCTTCTCATTTTCTCTTTAATTTTTCTAATTGAAACATTAACATCAAATATAAAGTATATCAATTTATCATGGTTTGAAAAGTAATGGGATTGATTGGGTTTAAAGTTACAGTATGTAAATATGTCAAGTTAGCAATAGCTAACTCTTATAAAGTGTGACCACATACCAACGTACATTTGTTAATTCAGTGTTTACTTTTTCTTTTGTGTTAATTTGTCCTGAATACCACATTTATTGTAGTGTAAATTAAAGTTTGAGCTCATTTGCCTCTTATTAGACTGACATAAGATGTAGACATGTAATATCATGAAAGGCTGGGTTCTAATATGTGACTTTCCTATTCATACCAGTCTTCATTTGAAAGATCAGGTATTGATGCCTACACTCAGTAGAAGATGGATGGATGATGTACCAGGTCACCGAGATTCAAGTTTCATCCAATTTATAGAGTTAGTTTTTAACTTGAGCAAATTTAGTATGGAAACTTTAATATCTGTGAATAAATTTATCTCAAATTGGGAGAATCAGGGTTTAATTACTTCAGGAAACCAATAGTGATACCAGACCCCACTGTTTAATGATGGCAGATTAAGTCACGAGTCACAGGATTCTTGAAAGAAAAAGCCTGCTGACAGCATTTAAATCAGATGAGATTCTGTCATGATGTTATTTTTCCTATGAAGAATTGGCTGGTAATCCCTTGTTTCATATCTGTTTATAATGAATGGATCAGAAGGGAGAGCAGTGTTAACAGCATCACAGATGATCGCTGAGTGTGCAGGATAGAGGTACAGATGTTGTTGTGCAAAACTGACACCATCATTTACCAACGTCAGACACTGTACGTGGCTAATTATACTGTATTTCACCTGATCCTGCTCAGACTGAAGATCCTCCAACCAAATCTGCCGTGATTTAACCTTTTCAAATATATAATTACAATACAGATAAAACATCTCAGGATGTGTGAGGAATAATCTGTAAGATGATGACATAAATCAGGTCTCCACTGAGAAATAACTCTGAAATGACTGGTTAGAGGAGGAGACACTGACATGTGATAGAGGAGTTCTAGGAGGTTAATGCTGCAACTATGATTCTGGTGAGAGAAGCACGACTTGGTCTCAAGTCAAGTCAGATACTAAAAACAGTCTCACTGACTTGGTGCATGAACTGTTGTGTGCCAAGATGGCTACGGGCTGCTTCGCTCACTTGACAAAAAAATGAATGTGTTTGTTCCCTGTGTGCCTTGAGGTTGTGCTACATGAAAGTCACGCCGTCCTTGAAGACAGCACTGACGAGTAGGCTTGTGCAAAAAAATCAATACACATTACGATCACAAAATCGATTCATATGCCCAGTAATGGCATTGTTTTATTTCTTTATTTTTTATTTTTTTATTTTTTTGTGTTTGACACATGTTTAACTTTAACAACCTATAGATGGTGCGGCACTGTCTGTTTCCACGGTGACTGAGTATGTGCAACATATGCCACAGAGAGACCGTCCATGACCACAGGCGATGAAAACACACAGGAAAACACATTTGAACCCGTTGGTCAAAGAGCTGTTTGAGCATCGGGTTCAAGAAGAAGGGAAATAGCTCTTCCCCAAGATGGCTAATACAGCCAAGTGGGACAATGTGCTGAAAACACCACTCTGGAATCAAATCCATGCATCTTTTGAATCAGGGATAGTTTCTGAATAACACAAAAATGGAATCAAAATCAAGTGGTCTGGACTTACTGATGACGTGTTTTCCTCAGCAGCCATTTTCATAAAGCATTGACCGTCCACTTCTCCATTGTTTTACACTTGACCTGTTGACTGTTAAGGGACAGATTGTATATAAAACGTTTATGTATCAGGTCACTAACAAGAAAGTCATAATTTCTTGACTAGCTATACCACTGGCGGCAAAGACAATTCCATTTGAATGGAAACCTGTGGGAAATGTTGGCTTCTTCTCTCCACTTGACTTGTGACATTGGAAAACGTTTTTTTTTCTGTTGACTTAATGGTCTCAATATGAGTTGACACTGTATGACTGACAACATGTACCGTTCAATAGGTGCCTGGCTGCGGGTGACGTGACACTGGTCAAATGACAAACCTCCTCATCAGCAGTTCGCTCTAAGTGTGTCCTCCTTGGACAAAACGCTTAACTCCAAATTGCTCATGGTGACATATCACTACCAAAGACTTTCTGTGATTATCAAGGCCAGAAAAGTGTGATATAAATCAAGACCATGTAGTAAACCATAAGTACTCAAAGTGTACTGCATACAAGTGTAAATATAGACGTACACAGACATTGCATCGGTCTATGAATCTATCCATCCATCCATTTTCAACCGCTTTATCCTCCACAGGAGGGTGCGGGGGGTGCTGTGCCAGTCTCAGCTGACATAGGGTGATAGGTGGGGTCACACCCTGGACAGTTCGATCCTACAGTCTATTAAGAGTGTCCAATTTACCTAATCCCCATATTGCATGTTTTAGGAAGCTGAAGAACCTGTAGAAAATGCACGCACACACAGGGAGAACATGCAAACTCCAAAACTCCAAAGGCCTTTGCTCCAACCGGGGCTCAACCCCAGGTCTTCTTGCTGCAAAAGCAAGAGCGCTCACCACTACACAAACCGCGTGGCCCTGGTCTATGAATCATTTTCACAAATCTACCAGTGAAGAAAGAAAAGTTAAAGTCCATCAGTCAGTGCAGTGTTACACAAAGGTCACTCACTGCCTTTTTGGACACGGCTGTGTTCCTCTCTGTTACAACCTCACTTCAGCATATTTCTCCACCTTTATTCTCCCTTTTCCATCATTCTAATCAATTCTTAGCAAAATCTCATGACTTGCTTCAGTGAAGATGTTGCTTGGCGGAGTGTAATACTACATTTCTAGAGGGGCCAGAGGACAGTACAGACCAAATCCCCAAAGTGTTTTGATTGCACACATTGAGCGAACATGACACACAGCACACACATGATTCATGTAGTTGATTTGATTCGTATGGATGGAGGGATGATTCAGTGTGATCATGTTTGTGACTTCTCTTTAAAATGTTTACTTGAACAATTCATACAGGTTGTCATCATCATCATCATCATCCTCCGCTTATCCGGGGCCGGGTCGCGGGGGCAGCAGTTTCAGCAAGGGACCCCAAACTTCCTTTTCCTGAGCCGCATTGACCAGCTCCGACTGAGGGATCCCGAGGCGTTCCCAGGCCAGAGTGGAGATGTAATCTCTCCACCTTGTCCTAGGTCTACCCCGAGGCCTCCTCCCAGCTGGACGTGCCTGATATACCTCCCTTGGGAGGCGCCCAGGAGGCATCCTCACCAGATGCCCGAACCACCTCAACTGGCTCCTTTCAACGTGAAGGAGCAGCGGTTCTACTCCGAGCTCCCCCCGGATGACTGAGCTTCTCACCCTATCTCTAAGGGAAAAGCCAGCCACTCTCCTGAGGAATCCCATTTCGGCCGCTTGTACCCGCGATCTCGTTCTTTCGGTCATGACCCAACCTTCATGACCATAGGTGAGGATGGGAACGAAGACTGACCGGTAGATCGAGAGCTTTGCCTTCCGGCTCAGCTCCCTTTTCGTCACAACTGTGCGGTAAAGCGAATGCAGTACCGCACCAGCCGCTCCGATTCTCCGGCCCATCTCCGGCTCCCTCGTCCCCTCACTCGTGAACAAGACCCCTAGATACTTGAACTCCTTCACCTGGGGCAAGGAGTCATTCCCTACCCGGAGAAGGCAATCCACCGGTTTCCTGCTAAGAGCCATGGCCTCAGACTTAGAGGTGCTGATCCTCATCCCGACCGCTTCACACTCGGCCACGAACCGATCCAGTGAGCGCTGAAGGTCGCAGGCCGACGAAGCCATGAGGACCACATCATCTGCAAAAAGCAGCGACGTGATCTCAAGCCCGCCAAACCACAACCCCTCTCCCCCACGACTACGCCTCGATATCCTGTCCATGAAAATCACAAACAGGATTGGTGATAAAGCGCAGCCCTGGCGAAGGCCAACACCCACAGGAAACAGGCCTGATTTTGTGCCGAGAACCCTGACACAGCTCATACTTTGGGCGTATAGGGATTGGATGGCCCTAAGTAGTGCCCCCCTCACCCCGTACTCCCGCAGCACCTCCCACAGTATCTCCCTGGGAACCCGATCATACGCCTTCTCCAGGTCCACAAAACACATGTAGACTGGATGGGCGTACTCCCAGGCCCCCTCCAGGATCCCTGCAAGAGTAAAGAGCTGGTCCGTTGTTCCACGACCAGGACGGAATCCGCATTGTTCCTCTTGAATCTGAGGTTCGACAACCGGTCGAACCCTCCTTTCCAGTACCTTGGAGTAAACCTTACCAGGGAGGCTGAGAAGTGTGATGCCCCGGTAATTGGCACACACTCTCAGGTCCCCCTTTTTGAAAAGGGGGGCCACCACCCCAGTTTGCCACTCCTTTGGCACTGACCCCGACCTCCACGCAATGTTGAAGAGACGTGTCATCCAAGACAGCCCCTCCACACCCAGAGCCTTCAGCATTTCTGGGCGGATCTCATCAACCCCTGGGGCCTTGCCACTGCGGAGTTGTTTAACCACCTCAGTGACCTCCCTCAGGGAGATTGACGATGATCCCCCATCAGCCTCCCTCTCTGCCTCCACCACAGAGGGTGCAGATGTCGGATTCAGGAGTTCCTCAAAGTGTTCCTTCCACCGTCCGGTTACCTCCTCAGTCGAGGTCAACAGTGTCCCATCCTTACTGTACACAGCTTGGATGGTCCCCCGCTTTCCCCTCCTGAGGCCCCGAATGGTTTTCCAGAAACGCCTTGGTGCCGACCGATAGTCCTTCTCCATGTCCTCTCCGAACTTCTCCCATACCCGCTGCTTTGCGTCTGCCACAGCAGAGGCTGCCGCCCTTCGGGCCCGTCGATACCTTGCAACTGCCTCAGGAGTCCTCCGGGATAACATATCCCGGAAACACTCCTTCTTCAGTCGGACAGCTTCCCTGACCACCGGTGTCCACCACGATGTTCGAGGGTTACCGCCCCTTGAGGCACCTAAAGCCCTGGAGCCACAGCTCTCCACTACAGCTTTCACAATAGAGTCTTTGAACACTGCCCATTCAGGTTCAATGTCCCCAGCCTCCACAGGGATACAGGAAAAGCTCCGCCGGAGGTGAGAGTTGAAGGCCTCTCGGACAGGGGCATCCTCCAGACGTTCCCAGTTCATCCGCACTACACGTTTGGGTTTACCAGGTCTATCCAGAGTCCTCCCCCATCCTCTGACCCAACTCACCACCAGATGGTGATCAGTTGACAGCTCTGCCCCTCTCTTCACCCGAGTGTCCAGAACATGCGGCCTTAGATCAGATGAAACGATCACAAAATCGATCATCGACCTTCGGCCAAGGACACTCTGGTACCAAGTACACTTATGAGCGTCCTTATGCTCGAACATGGTGTTTGTTATGGATAGTCCATGACTTGCACAGAAATCCAATAACAAACGACCACTCTGATTTAGATCAGGTAGGCCGTTCTTCCCAATCATGCCTCTCCAGGTTTCCCCATCGCTGCCCACGTGCGCGTTGAAATCTCCCAGCAGAACTATGGAGTCCCCCGACGGAGCCCCTTGCAGGACTCCATCTAGGGCCTCCAAGAAGGCCGGGTACTCCGAGCTGCTGTTCGGTGCATAAGCACAAACAGCAGTCAGGGCTTTCCCCCCCGCAACCCTAAGGCGCAGGGAGGCGACCCTCTCGTCCACCGGGGTAAACTCCAACACAGCGGCGCTCAGCCGGGGGCTTGTGAGTATCCCCACGCCCGCCCGGCGCCTTACACCCTGGGCAACTCCAGAGAAGAATAACTTCCAACCCCTATCCAGGAGTGTGGTTCCAGAGCCAAGGCTGTGCGTGGAGGTAAGCCCCACCAGATCTAATTGGTAGCGCTCCATCTCCCGCACAAGCTCCGGCTCTTTCCCCCACAGCGAGGTGACGTTCCATGTCCCCAGAACCAGCTTCTGCCGCCCAGGTCCAGTACGTCGAGATCCCCGACCTTCACCGCCACCCATGTGGCAGCGCACCCGACCCCAGTCGATCTCCCTGCAGGTGGTGGGTCCACAGGAGGACGATGAAGAGGCCACGGGACTTGTTCGGGCTGTGCCCGGCCGGGCCCCGTGGTAGACCCGGCCACCAGGCGTTCGCTCACGGGCCCTCCGTCTGGGCCTGGCTCCAGGCGGGGGCCCCGGGCTTCCTCCGGGCAGGGTCACTCTCTTCCTCTGTTGTTTTTTCATGAGGTCTTTGAACCATTCTTCGTCAGGCCCCTCCGCTGAGACCAATTTGCCTTGGGAGACCCTACCAGGAGCACTAGGCTCCAGACAACACAGCTCTCAGAATCACAGGGGCACTCAAACCTCTCCACCACGGTAAGGTGATGGTTCCCGGAGAGGTTACAGGTTGTAAACCTGTAACCTCACAGGTTGTAAAGAAATTAAAAAATCCAAAAGAATAAGAACGTGTTTGAAATGAATTTAGCCTCATACTCTTTTATCACTATTGACTATATACAATAGCTGCAGAAATTGTGTATTTGTATTATCTGCGTCAACAAAAAGATTATCATTTTTTTTTATTATTTGGCTCTGTAACAAACACAAGTTTATGAAACTTAAATATTCTGTGAGATAATCACATAATTCAACCATCAGAAGTGAAAAAGTAAATATGCCTCACTAACTGAATTCATATTCATCACCACCAAGGCTTGAGCCACACACTAGAGGATTCAGAGATTGTATTTTTTATTTTTATTTCTTTGAAAACATAGGAGACCATATACATGACAACAGACAAAGGTTTTAATGAAATTAAATTCAATTTAAAACATCAGGTCGTTTTTCAGTATATTTAGTTTCACCTTTAACCTCTGCACACTCATTAAATCATGTGGAAGCACATTTGCTGATGTTTGTCTGTCTGGGCTTTGTTATTGACTTTTTCATTATTTCTGACATCTATATGAATCTGTTTAAAAAAAAACAAAGATGTTTTTTAAGGATTAATTCCTGCAACACTCTGTTTTGACACTTTTTGGATTTGGAAATGTAAAGAGTCTTCTTTTACTCTGCCTCATGTCTTGATCCCTCAGACAGCTTTGAGTCATAGTCGTGGGAGTTCACAGTCAGACATTTTCATTGGAACACAGACCTACAAATTACACATTCATCGTGGGTATCATATATAACTTCTATATCCATAAGGATAGAAAAATGTGTTCTGAGTTGACTCTTCAAAACAGTGACTTTGTAATCAAAGTCATTGGAGGTGATTTATTTCCAAAGGTACCAGTAGGGAACTGGAATGACTAAGTTGTTTGTTCGTGATATTCAAAGATATAAAAAGCAGTTTCCTCTAATTTAAAATTTAACAAGGCAATAAAAAAACTATTTATTGATGTTCGTATAGTGACTTTTTCATCTTCCCTGAAGAGGCTACTGATGGAAGCTTGTATCATAAATTAAAATGCAACAGAGAACGCGGGAGACAAAAAAATAATGTCAGACAAAGTTACTGATTGTATCACTGGCTCGTTTCACTTTGTCTGCTTATTTGTAACCAGATGATCAAGCAAGTGAAGAGAAACTAACTTTCTCAATTCACTAAAGGAGATGATTAAAAAAAAAGAATGGAGACGCTGACTTTATTTTTGAATTTCTCCCATGCAAGTCCTGCAATCGAGCTAAAATAGGAGACTCAAACGAGAGGGAAGAAGAGAAGTTTAGTCAATTATTGTCTCACAGCTGTGTGGAGGGATAAATAGTTTCCCACAAACCTGAACAACCACCTGGGAGAGATTACACTGTATTGATAAGGAAAGGAGCACAAGCTGAATTTGAAGATGAGTTGGTACGAGGGGAATAAAAACAACACCAATTTATGAGGAAAAGAAAGAAAGTGATTAAAAAGTGGTATATAAATTGGAAAGCCTCTTGAATTGTTGCATCCAATAATTAAGTGTATCTACACTCAGATCATAGGGGAGATCATTTGATCAAATTAAACTAGTATTGCAACCACAACCAGGCTTGTTTAATGAGGAATCAGGGAGCCAAAAGTGCTTGGGAATCAAGTGCATCAGATGGAATCAGAGAAGAAAATGCTGTACTGAAACATTATTTTTATTGTTGGTGAAGATCACACTGATTAAAGCCATAATCGTCTTCTTTTATCGTCACCTTTTTCATGATTTTCTCCAGAGATTTAAACATATTGAATCTTGTGGAAGGTTTTATGTTGCTGTGTTTTATGAATTCAGAAATGATTTTCACATTTTAGGCATTAAACACCAAAAAATAAAGTCAAACAATGAAATAACTTTTAGGCGGCCAACCGGTGAGCGAGCGAGCTCACGCAGATAAACCGCAGATTTCTTCTCCAAGTTGAATTCGAGGAGCTCCAAAGTTTCAACAAGTTTCAAAAACACAAGCAGACACAGGGAGGTTGAGAGAGAGAGAGAGAGAGAGCTTAACTATTCATGACAGGAGGTTCATTTTAATATTGTTTGAAGTTGTTCGCCTGCACCTATTGTGCTTTTATTGTTAAGAAGCCACAATAAATGTCATATTCTAAAGTGTAATTGCTCACTTTGTTTAAATACTTTTACTTTTACTTCTAATACGTAAGTACATTTTATATCAGAAAATTACTTTTGATACTTAAGTACAGTAAATGTCAGGTACTTTAAGACTTTTACTCAAGTAATATTCTAAAAGGTGACTTTAACTTACCAACTAACCAAAGTCATTTTCTGGTAAGGTACTTTTGCTTAAGTATCGCTTCCAAGTACTTTATACAAGACTGATAACAGTAAGACAAAACAGATAATGTTGCCATCAGTGATAATTGTGGTGATGGCTAGAAATCAATCAGCATGTGGGTCCTAAAAAGTGTAAAGATTCTCTTTATTTACTGTGAAACTGCAGCAGATGCATTCTTTAATGCATCCTAAGGGACTAATTTGCATTGAAACGTACATGTAAAAAAAAATTAGCCGTGTGTCCCAGATCATCTCCAAACATGGTCTGAGTTATTGGATCTAATCATTTGGTACATTCCCGATTGAACTTTGTCCTGTCCACCTGTGATTGGATGACAGAATGGAAGATGCTTTGTCCATGCTCTCTTGTTGCAATGCCTCCGAGTGGAGTTTTGGAAAAAAAAGGACTGAATACAATAGTTTCCACTGGTTCTGGGCAGTATAAACCCAGCACAGCAGATGGTTTGTTACACAGAACCATCTGTGAAGGTTTCATTAAATGTCTTTGGAAAAGGGCAGGAGCTTTCATAAACATACTTGGCAGGCGATTGGTTGAACCATCTGTCTATCACCGTCTACTGAAGCCAGTCAGGTGCACAGTGAACGTCCTGCATTGCTCTTCATTCAACAAACTACTTTACAGAAGTACTTAGGCTTTTCAAAAATCAATAATGACTTTTAATCTTAGGAGAAAGGTAATCAAATATAAATGGCGGTCCAAAACAAAGGAAAAGAAACCAACAATATATATATATTATTTACCTATATTATTAGAGTTAAATGTAACAAGTTTCAGCACAGTTGTCTTCATCAGCCTTGGGACTTTTTTGTTTTTTCCATTGCTATTCATTTAACAAGTACTTTGTCCTAAACTAAGGCTGCAGTAGCCTCTTTGTTAAAAATCTTGTTTTATACTTGTCACAGAACGTCTGCCATGTGGGTGTTCGTGCCAGAAATGAAGCCATCTGTGCTGGTGCGTTCTACACGACGACTCCAAGAGTTGTCACAGCGCTTTTGTCGCCTCCGCCTCTGAATTTCTGTGACAATGTGTGCACTTTGTGCACAATGGACATGTCTGAGTCAAGACACGTGGATTTGTCTCCATAAGCAGCTCTGTAGACCAGAGAAATGATCACAGGGAGTCTTGGAAGAAACAGACAAAAAGTGACGTGGTTGTGACACACATCTGCTGAAATGTGAGCAAAAATCCAGCGAGTGCTTTATACTCAGGCCAAAGAAAAGGTCACACTGAAATAAACTGTAAACCTTCATGATCAAGACTAAGCTCTTAAAGGAGAGGATGCACACAAATACAGCACTTTCTTTTTCACACACATCGAGCAGCAAAGCTGCTGTGAGAGAAACTTAGTGCTGATTAACCATTGTCTTTGTTTTGATTATTTTTTCTAATGAAATGTGTTGATGATCCTCTCAGCAGCTCTCAGGTTTCGTTTGCTTAGTAACAACTGATGCAACAGGAGTGTGACCCTCAAGAGCGTCAATTACAAACACCCCGTACTTCTACAATGCATTTTTCACTTGTGAACCAGCCCTGAGCGTATTAACAAAGCAACACACGCTGTTTGACACACAGAGACTTCACATATCTATCAGATAACTCTTTTACTGTCTTACTTTTTTTAACCACTATGCATCAACAGATGTCTGATTTTTGACTGTGTTTATCCAGACTCGTTTCAGCTCTGTACGCCGCAGTTCAAAGCATATTGACATGGTTGCGTGCCAGCCATTAACCTGAATTTGGCTTGTGCTGTTGTGCCTTGCCCAAGTATAAGCACGGCTTTAGTTGCAGCCATTATTGTTAACAGTTGCCCCTAAGATCAGCCTTCATCTACCTCCCGCTTAGAATGCTGAGTGGTCCAAATCACTTTGGTTCAGCCACAAGCGAAGAACTTGTGCCCTGATAAGATAGATTCTCCTTTGCAGGAAATCAATCTGGCTGGCAAGGCAGGGACACAAACATAACCTTAGAGAGCAAGAACAGAGAGAGAAAGTAAACTAAGCTTGTCTAGATCACAGACTGATATTTAATTTAAGAGAGGGGGACAGAGAAGATGGGAGAGTTAATTAATGTCCACAGATAGTGCTGAGGGGATAACACTGATTTTGTTTCCCATTAGTTTGGATAGTAATGGATGGATGGACAAATTAATCCTCTCTAGTTTTTCAGTTGTTTGGGGCGGAATGTGACTTGACTTTTAATCGGAGTTGAGGAAAGTGTGGAAAGGGTGGATAAAATGAGGGGATTAGGGAACGATTGAGTTATGGATTAGAAGAAGTAATAAATATGGTTAAAATACACTCTTGTCAGGACATCCAAACCCATTGCAATAGATGGGAAAGGAGTGAGGGATGGAGGAAAGATGAACAACATCAATTTTATGAGGGTGCCAGGAGCCAAAGATGAGGGAGAGAGTGATGAGAAACTGATAGAGGAGTTGAAAGGCGGTAGTATGTGAATTAATCTCAGATTAGAGCGAGTGGAGCAGAGTGAAGGAAATGAAGAGGGAGTGAACGCCAGCTCCTGCAGATCCCCACGCCCCCTAAAATAAAATATTTGCCAAACAAATCTCATCAATTTATATTTATATTTATAGTTGGTCAAGGAAAAAAGGGATTGGTGGGATGAAAAACAGGGAGCGACAGACGCATTATCATCTGATTGTTAATCTAGATAAGCAGAGCTTTAAATCCCTTCATTGGAAAACTTGACAGTTTCATTTCTATTTCTTTGTTCACTATGTCCCAGATAAATGTAATAGCAAAGGGATAAAAGCAAGAAGCTGCAAAAAAAACTACTTTAGGTGCATCTTTTAAGAGTCTCTTGACATTACACTGCGCGACTTAATAACTGCGTTTCCAAGATGATCATTTATTTCTTCAAAGAGATAACTCAATGTTAATGCTCCACCAGAGAGCAGAGTGGAAGATAAGACAGAGGGAAATGATTCGCTTAAAATCTTATGAGCTGCACCTTTTTGCGTCGGTGAGGACAGCACATCAAATGAGCCACCAGAACATGTCTCTCTCCTTTTATCGCCTGTAAGAGTTGACAGTGCGAAAATGGTTTTCAGCAATGATCCAGTGCCACAAGTTTGATTGCTCGTCCATGCGGTGAAAAACGTGTCAATCTCCAGTTACTCACTGAAGAGCAGGGAGAGTGAAAGCTGTGCATTTGGTGAGTGTTTTGGCAGGTGAACCAAGATGCACGTTCAAAAATAAACACATTGGCATGACAGGTGTAGGGGAATCATTACCCTGTCTCAAGTGAGGCACCATGAAATGGGGCCTTTTGTATCAGTTGTTGGCTATCAAAGATTTATCATAGTGGTGTAGTAGTTGGCACGCTTGCCTTTGCAGCAAGAAGACCCGAGTTTAAGCCCCGGTTGGAACAGGGGCATTTCTGCATGGAGTTTGCATGTTGTCCCCATGCGTGTGGGTTTTCTCCAGGTTTTCCAGTTTCCTGACAATCCAAAAACATGCAATATGGGGATTAGGTCAATTGGACACTCTAAATCCCGTTAGGTGTGAGTGTGAGAGTGAATGGTTGTTTGTCTATGTAAGTGGACTGGCGAACTGTCCAGGGTGTACCCCGAATATCGCCCTAACCCCCTGCAACCCTCATGTGGAGGACAAAGCAGTAGAAGAAGGATGGATGCATATTAATGACTTTACTTTATAAAGTTCCTTTATGAATTTAGCCGATTACCAATTTGGATTATGATCAACTAACTATTAACTTAATTAACTTATAAATCACAATGTCACATCAATAGTTGGCTTGAATTGAATGATTGGAGCTCTACTGGGAAGAGGTTGGCAATATTCACACTTGTGCAATATTAATCAGACCAGTCTATATTTTAGAAACATTTATGAAAAAGATATTAAAGATCGATACAGTATCTACTAAATGTAGTTATGTGTGTGTGTGTGTGTACAGACCAAATGGCCAGTCAGATAGTGGTAGACTACAAATCAAGATGGCGATTGACAAAGAAACTAGATGACAGAGTCAAAGTCAGAGCCAGTTCTTGACTGCATGGTTTCTGTATTTCTTTGTTAAGGCCACTTTTGCATAAGCGAGTAAGTTTAATACAATATTTCACAAATTTAAACAGTCTATGCTTAGCCAATTTGTGTGACGCTATGCTAGGCCCAGTTACGTTACTGAGTCCTTGAAAGATGCAAGAAATGTCCTTTTGAAATGCTGTTTGTTGGTCTGCAGACAGTAGATGGTTAACCATCTACCATAGATGGTTGAGGTTTTTTTGAATGTTTTGCAGAACATGAGTTTTGAGTTGATTTTTTTTGTTTTTAGATATAAAACTATCAGGAATCACATGCTTGATAAAAAAAAAAAAAAAATAAGTACATGATTACAAGTCCTGGTGTGCCCTTTAAGAGCAAAGCATAAAATCACAACACACCATTCCACTCAAGTTGGAGTACACAAATACATCTGCTGCAGTGACTGAAATCGCGGATCATTTCCAGGAGTAGCAGAGGAGAATCTCATAAGAGCTCTTGCTTAACTGAAACCTTGATCGAACCTCACTCTCTCCCTCCCTCCATCACTTCCTGAACCCTCAATTTACAAGTTCCTCCTCCCAGACTTTACCCATGACCTCTAGAGACATCCGTGTGGTCGAATCCTCTCACCGCACTGCTGTTTATTTCTTCCATCTTCTCTGCACAGATTTCAGTATTCATTTTAACAAGAACCTGATGTGATCTGACATTTAATACCTTCATAGCTGAGGTTTACAAGCATCATGCTGCTCCAGCATCATCTAGAGAGCAGAGCCAACAAGCTGAATTGTCAGCAGTCCAGTAAATCATGCGGTCTTCCAGGATAGATAAAATTGCTAAAGTAATTAGCATCTCTGTTTACTGGAGGACTACATTCATCCTTGCTCATGCACACCAACAACATACTGTTACAGAAATCCTAAAGCTTTTAGTTTGGAGCAAACACAATGCTTCTCCAAACAAGATAATCTTGATTTAATCTCTTGTGTTTTTTGGAAATATCACAAAAAGGGAGGCAGATTTACAGAAGAGCTCTTATAAGCTGCAGAGGAATGAAACTGAGTTGGGTTTTTTGTACAGACAACAAGAAAGGGACAACAACTTTGACAGATACTATGATACTATGACTCAAGTTACAGTTGATATAGTCGTTTAATTAAAGCCGGGTTATATTGCCCAATTTTATTAATTCATTTTTTAAATTTAATTTACTTCATTCATTCATTTAACCGTCCAAACACCATCCAAGGGCACTTGCTCATGTCGTCTTCCTACCCCATAATATTACCGTGATGTGGAACGGGCCTGCCATTTCAATGTGTTACCCATAGTTACGACATTGTCAAGAAAGCAGACTCGCTCCGTTCACGGATACGCAGAGGAAACGAAGTAAGGTCGATAGAAAGGAGATGTTATTTACATCATATTACCTCCCTACTACAAAACAATCGCCGCACAATTACCATATTGTTATTGCACTCACATGTAAAGTGTTACCAAGTAGTGCAACAAATTACTTTTGGTGAGGAAAAAGGGAATGTATTAATTTTACAAATGTAGTTAGGGTTCAATAAAACTAATTTGACTGCAGAGTTAGTGTAGCTGAAAACCTCATTAAAATAAATAATGACTTGGCTGAAAAAAAGAATCCACCATCCAGACACAGAGGCTTTTTCACCTCAACCACCGCACACTCTCTACTGTAACACAGTGCATGTAGCATGTGACATGTTTTCTCTCGCCAGTGCCCGTGGCTCTGAGAATTAACGTACTCACACACAGATTTGTAAACAAAAGAATAACATGGATTTACACACCAGCCAAAATCAATACAGAATACAAAGTAACTCGAAAAGATGTTATGGAGGCTGGAAAATAACTGTGTATTTATGAGGACATATTGACAGCAGGATTTTAAATAACAATTTAAATTACCGAAAGACAAGCAGCATTTATATTATATTTCTTTAATTATATTTTGTAATTTACATGTTTTTTCCTGTTCTTAAACATACATATACAGTGTGTGTGTGTGTGTAAGCGTCCTCCTAAACTAACACATATAATAACATGCATCAATCAGGTTGTATATTTCTCACCCACAAGCAAAACGGAACACACACACACACACTTTAATCAGCCTCGCTAACATGGTAACCAGCTCCTTTTCACCTCTCAGGAAAACAAACATCAATCAGGCCTGAATAGAAGATTTCTCCACGTCTTCTTCAAGCGCGTTTCCTTCTTGCGCGCGTTAACGTCACCGCTGAGCAAACATGACACACATGTACATCCTCGTTTTTAAGCAATAATCTTTCCCAGGCAATTGGCCCCATCCGGTGAGCCGCCGCGTCCTACGCCAACTGCTAACAGCTTTCCCTGGCTTCTGATAGGCTCACATGCCAGATGGCTAACAATGATGGATAGTTTATTTACTGAGCAGAAACAAGGTTGTGCAAGGATTTGGGGCAACATGATTTCTCTAGGCTAGGCAGTGATGCTGTTTTTAGTTTCTTGTTTTGTTGCATGTTTGATTTCTTCATGTTTTTTTCTGGTTTGTTTCCTGTTTAAAATACAGACTCTGTCATCTTCTTGTTGGTTGTTTAGCTTTGCATGTGCCTTTGCAAACAGTCTCTCTTTCTCTCCTTCTCCCTCTTTCTTTCTCTCCTTCTCACTCTTTCTTTCTCTCATTCTTAGTTGTATAACCTGACGAGTGTTGACCATTTATCTCTGTATGACAGTGTGATTGTGGAGCTGTGCAGTAATTCAATATCGTGATACAACTTTCTAGTGTAACAAAGGCTCAGTATAAAGTATATCAATGTAATGTTTATGAATTGCACACATTTAGTTGGAGCTATAATACCATTCCATTCAATTGTTCCATTCTATTCATATTTTGGCTCAGATTTGTGAAATGTTTCTCATTCTCACACAGGTGCACCCATGGTAAATTTCCATGTGAATAAAACACAACTCCTTATATGGACATCCTGGGGGGGGGGGGGGGTTGGTGAAAATGGAAAAAAAAAAATTGCACATTCTTATAGCGTCTGTATATACTGTACGTTTTCTTTGTGGCAGGTTTGAACCTAACACAGACAGAATAACCTCTGACACCTTCCTATGATATAATTGAGATGTTGAAATATGAGGTTATTCAGGTTTATTTTATCTTGTTGATTATCCAGCATGTCCCACAAGGCAGTAGCACAGGTGTACACGCACACACTGCACTCGCTTGAGTGACAGATACACAGATGAGAACAAGAAGGAAGTATTTCAACAAAAAGGCATCACATGGCTCTCACAGGTGCAGGATCTGCACAGCTGAAAGTATCCGGTCTGGATGTCTGTTATTTTGTTATGTTAATTTTACAAGTACATAATGGTGCGAAACACTATGCTTGAGATATTTAATTATGGGAAGTGTTGAGTTAAATCAGAATATGGCAGACTGCCATGGTCTAAATAACACCGCAGCAACATTATCAGACAAAGATGTGCTTTCCTCCGAGAGAGTGAACAAACAAAAGTGTTTGGAATTGTGTTTAGTCAACAAGATGCAACAAAAACACCTGGATATGCATTTAAAGCCACAATAAGTAGGACCTCTGAAAGCAGGGTTGTCAAAAATACGATACTGAAAACTTAGTATGGGATTAGCTTGTCATATGCAACAGTACTGATACCAGCAGTGCTGTCTTCTACAACCTGAACATACTGTTATTTAACAGGAAGACACAATTGTGTGTGCTATCAAAGTGTCTCTTTTAATATCCCAGATAAAAGCTGAGAAAAGCAATTATTTAGTATTTCCCTGGGTGAGGTGTTCTGTCAAACCTATTAATTGTTGAGTTTTATCTGTAAGTCATTTAAAATAGTAACATTTTGGAAATGCTGCTTTCTGCCCTGAGATTTCCTCATAAACCAAGGCTATCCCTTCATCTCTGTGTTTAACTGTCTCACTCTCTTTCAGATTGTTTTCTTTCTCAACATAGAAATTTGTTTCCGGCACTTATTCGATTGAATGAGATCTGTATGCAGAGTAAGTGTAATGGAAGAGCCACCACGTGCTCTCCTTCTGAACTGTGATTGGTCAAAGCCGCCAGTGACTTGACAGATTTAGTTCTGAGGCTGGAAACAACAGCTCAGTGGTGCAACAGTGTCCTCCTCTCTCTCTCAGGTCAAGTTTACCATTAGTTTTCTGCGGTAATCTGACTTCTTGCATGTGTAGAACGATGTCACGTGACTCAGTCCCTATGAACCGCCATGTTGGCAGCCTAAGATGACCGGACTGCTGCTGGATTGGATGTGTTGGAAGTTCTGGAGTCTACTGGCAAAAGATGGTGCACAATGTCACGACGTGCAGTGTAATGTACATAAGTGCTGTGTTAACACTGATGTACATACTGGTATATCAGTGAGACTCTTGGTAAACTGTACGTATTTTGTTGCTCGTTAGTTCCCATCACTCCATCTTCTTCTGCTGTAGCAGTGATTCACCTCCACCATTTTGGGCAGCCCGTGGCCAAGTGGAAAGGGAACTTGACTTGTAACCCGGCCAAAAAAGGGCTGGGGTACCCCTGAGCAAGGTACCCAACTCCCAATGCTCCCCGGGCGCTACTCATTGCAGCAGCCCACTGCTCCTAATTCTAGGATGGGTCAAATGCAGAGAATATCAGTCAGTCTGAGACTGAGAGTAATTTCCCTAAGGGGATTAATAAAGTATCTAAAATCTAAAAATCTTTTACCCACATCTGTGGGTAAAATACTCTCCGTCCGTTTTGGCACAACATCGATCCACCATCTTCTCTTTTATTATGAAAACAGCCACTGATTTAAGTGTTATATGGTACAGTATATACGTCTAAAGACGTGAACGGCGTAGTATCCCGCCAGAGGCTGTTACCATGTTTGTTTGACGTGTGCTCTGTAGTAAATGCCAGAGACCGGGTTCCTTTATTCAGCACAGAGGGTTAAAGAAAGAGACCTTATAAGTCCTGGTTTCCCAGCTGGATTCAAATTTTAAGTCCCCTTTAACAACCAAACCCAGGCTTCTCAATGTTTGAAAAAGCTCCTTTATAAACTGCTCTGTGTGACGTGCACAGCATGGTGCTCTATTTCTGCCGTTATTAGGATGACAGTTAAACTTGCTCCACTGTAAATCTCCTCACGTCACTCCAGTCGGTGTTGAAGCACTTCCTAAGCTACAATATTTTTTCCTCTTTGAGGCGAAAAACTTTCTCGATTCTTTCACTTGTGCAAAGACCATGTCATTGTAAAGTTTGTGTGCTGTGACTTGTCTTTTGATGTCTCCAGGTGCACACTTACAGCTGAGAATCACTGTGTTGGAACAAAATGTACTCATGTGAAAATTGGCTTGGCATAAAAATGGATGCACTTCGGTTAAACACGGTTACTTCAAAGTTATCAACGCAGCATCAGAGTAGATGCATTTACCTTCCATACTGTTTGTTGGCTCGTGAATTCATTTGTCTCTTATCACATCATCGTCACATTGTCTTCAGTGTATTATCTTCAGAGGTGTTGCTGCTTATACATTTAATCTTTACCACAACTCTTGTGTTTGGTTTCTGGCTCAATATCTATTAACATCTCAGTCTGCAGACATTATCAGCATGTTGATCTTTGCATTTCTAATATATTTAGCGCTCATCCAGCAGACGGCATAATAGAAAATATTTGATGTTTGTTTCTGAGCAACTTGGCCACATGTTGAGTGTAAACATCTGCCTGATCTGAGCACAGACGGAGACACATCCGTGGCATTTCAAGTGCAGTGAAACGTGCATTTATTAGCACCTGCGTTAACACCTGTTTCTGCTCATCCAGATAAGAAATCCAGATGATGTCATAATAAACATCATAATTCAGTATCTAACAAAGCTTGTTGAGGAAAGGAAAGGACAAAAAGCCACAAAGGGGGAAAAAACACAAGAGGTGATGGAAAGAGAGAAAAGGAGGAGGAGGAGGAGGAGGAGGAGTGTGCGCACACACACACACACACACAGCACACCAGGGCCTCAGTTGGTGACAAGACACCACTACAAATCTGCACACCGTCTGCTGGGAGCAATGTGAAAGCCCTACTATGTCAACTTCTCTCTCTCTCACACTCACACACACACACACACACACACACATGCTAGCTCATCCACTCACAGACACCAGTGTGTGGGATTTAATTGGGTCCTTTCAGTTTACCACTGAGTTGACGGCTCAAAGCAATTACAGACACAGACAGTCCCCGGCGCACTGCTGAGGAGCGCTAGATTTTCAGACAGGCGCACCTGAGGGGCCCTTGTCATCTATAACCTCACCAGCAGAGGGGTGCTGGTTTTGTTGACAGGCACCTCTGTTCAGTACTTGTTGTACAAAACACTCTGTGAGGGGTGCTTGTTGTCTTACATACCAGGTCCTACTGAAAACCGTTTGTTCTCTGTTGCTGAACAACCGCTGTGGGACCGTTGTGCCGGAGTTTCAGTACGACGGGGCGTTTAATGACTGGCTGACAGGGGAGGAAAAAACCGTTCATAGTGAATCCTTAACAACATAACTCACAATGAATGTACTGACATATAAATACGTGTGTATCAGCCAAATGTACAACCACGTCACCAGGATCACTGCAATCATACATGTCTATTTATAGTACTGTAGCAAAGCAGAAATACCAAAAATCACTTTGATCACCAGGTTGTTTGCTGAATATAATTGTCAATAAGAAATGCAATAACTTTCCATTTTTGAAGACGCAATCTATTTTTACTCACAGGGAAAATAGAAGTGGGTAATGTTCCCTTCTGTGGAGAAAACTGGTGAACATCAGTGGTGACGGTGGATCCCAGGAGCCAAAGCTGGGGGCATTTTGTGCCCGGATCCCTTCAGAGGTGTGAGGGCAGTAACAGAAAGAAGAAAAGACAGGAAAACAAAGAAAGAAAGAGAGAAAGAAAGAAACCGCACCGTTAAAGTGAAATATCACTGTAATCTTTGGACAGGTAGAGCTGAGGGAGCACTTGATGTATAGAATCAGTCGAAACAAGTGCACTTGTTTTGTAACAGCACAGCCTCTGAGAGACATTTCATTTTTAGACCGGGACAGCGAGGGATGAGTGTAGTGCACAATTACTGGTGAGGGATCCTTGATTTATACATAGAAACCACTGCGGGACAGTTGTTTACTTGGTATTTGGTGGGGGTCAGCCTTCCTCTTTGATAAACAGATACTTCCACGCAGGGCTGGATTTATTTACTTTTTAACAGCCACCTCTGAGAGGCACTCAGCGCCTGTAACCTCTGTACAGTGGGGCGCTTGTTTTGTTGACAGGCACCTCTCAGGTGCACTGCACACACTCCTGAAGTAAAAAGAACAAACATCTAGTTTTGCACTTAACTGCAGCATCTGACCTGAATACGATTAGAATTCGTATGATATATCCTATCTGTGGTGAAAAAGTGTTGATTTATTATCATTACATCACGTCTGGACCAAATAAATGAGCATTTATTTGGAAGTTACCTTTTGAAAACGATACAGTTAATGAAAGATAATTTCATTGATTTCAAATCGGGTCTGCAAATTAAAGCAAATAGCATTTTCTGCAGACCGGTGTTTTTGTTTTTCTTTGTTTTTCTTACCCTGTGTCACCATTTCAAGTAACTGCTGTCCCTGCTTTGTTGGATTCCTCTTCACTGCCACTTATTTTCTTCTCTTGGCTCCACTTGAGAGAGCCTGGCAGTAAATCTTCAGCCACTGTCCCACAGTGCCCCATTATCATTAACAATGCCAGTGGCACACATTGAACCCACAAGCAGAGGTAAGGGTACAGTAGATGTGTCAGTCAAGGGAAATTAACCTAATAAAACAGGTGGTTTCTACATTTCGAGAAAGATAGTTGTGTGTCTGCTTCAGTTAAAGGCAGGGTCAGGGATATTTGTTTCAGAAGCCTCTATTCAAATCCTCTTGCTGTCACATTAGTAATGATTAATAGCAATGACTCAAATGTACCAATCAATTTAATGGTGGAAGGAGGCCAGGCCTGACAGAGTTGCTGATGTTGCTAAATTGACAGATGATGTTTTTCTTGCCAACAAAACATCATCTGTGAACAGGGTGAACAACCTTGCCCTGTGTAGTGTTTGAGCTAAACACATAAACATGATTATCCTCTGCGTTGCTAATTTGCATAGTTTGCTTTGATTGGTCAAAACTAACCTTGTTGCTTGTGAAGTTGACAATTTCTTGACTTCTGAATTATGCAGTGTGAGTAAAACGAAGCAACGGACCAGCAACACAGTTTGGCAACCAGAGCTGCCAACTTTGTGGAACGGTTGCGTCTCCGATCCGGCGTCAGAGATGAAACGCATTCATTCTATAGTCAATGTGTAGCTCTTCTATTTCAGGCATGGATGTATTATAAGAACTGGATAGAGCACCGCCCCCTCTGCCTTGAAGACAATTTTGTCATGGTGGCCGCTTGTGGTACTGCAACAAAAAATACCCAGGCGGTCCAAAAAGCAATTTTCCCATTGACCACAATAGTAAAAGAGATGCCTGTGAAACTGTCCACAGGACACCTCGAAACATGGACATAGGTATGCATAGATCTTTATCATCTATATTTTTAATTCATGGAGTTTCACATTTGTAAAACCTTCCTAAAGGCAATAAAAAGCCCAGAAAAATCTTATTTCCCAGAGTGACGGCGCCACTGTCAGGGAACCGTACGATGTGAAAACTTTATGAGAAATGTGAATAAATGAAGGCAATGAGGGGTTTTCTTTTACATTTTTTAAAATATTACGACAAAGCAGGTTTTTTTTTTTACCATTTAAACAGCTGATTGCATCGAATTTGGAAAAAGTTATGTGTCTATACTGTACAGGTAAGTGACTTCAGGAAAAAGGCTGTGAGGATCAATCAATGAGTCAAGAAGTGAACTAAGGAAGTTACTAAGAGCTACAGCTCTGCTGACAGACGGTGAGAAAGTTACTAATTACTAATTTTGTGACACATATCCATTCTGCTTCTATCGTTTCAGATGTTTGTATTTCAATGAAAGCTGATGATATCTCACTTGTACTTTGTCTTGTGTTAGGTTTTCTGTGCTTTTTTTGTGCTACATAAATAAACATGACTTACTTGACATCACAATTCATCATTCATTTACTTTTTTCTCACAGCTATAGGCATGTGAGTATAGGGTTATAATATAACAAAGTTGCCAGTGCATGCTTTGCTTTTCATTTGTGTTGCAGTACATTCACAGAGCCATCAGTTTAAGAAACCTTTGTCCTAGAGATAATAGCTCTGTTGCACACAGCACCAAGGGCACCACTGCAGCACAAAGACTTATTGACAGAGCTGAGTGTGGGCTTGGCCCCTGAAATGAAAAGCTTAATGTAAAAGGATTACCTTCTAATATTATTAAAACAGCAGAGAGTCATGCATCATTGAGAGGCCTCTTACATCCAAACTGTGTTCATTCGACCTACAGGGTAACACTGGGAATGCTTCTGTGCTCATAATTTCAGTGTCTAGCTCAGTGGCACTTTGTCAGGGTTCACGAGTGTTGGTAGGGATGATGTCGCCTCTGTGAAACAAACCACTGGAGCGATATAATTCCCAGCGGAGCTTTTGTTTGCTGCACACACACATACATTTCTGTATGCAGAAGGGAAGATGAATGAATATGCATCACAATTTCTCCACTATAGTCACAAAGCTGTGCATAGACTCAAGGTATCTGTGCTCCTCAGTGTGGCACACACTTTAAACACCAAGGACTGTAAATGTGGCAACATGCATTCATTCATTGTCCAGCACTTTATCCTCCACATGAGGATCACGGGGCTGCTGGTGCCAATCCCAGCTGACATAGGGTAAAAGGTGTGGTACACCCTGGACAGGTCACCAATCCATCGCAGGGCCAGCATATAAAGACAAAATAGCCATTCACTCACACACACACCTATGGGCAACTTAGAGGGTCCAATTAACCTCTGCATGAAACACACACACACACACACACACACACAGGGAGAACATGCAAACTCATACAATATGGTAACACTATTGTCAGCAAAATGCTCCTTTATTCTCTGTGGAGAAGTACAGTTTCACCTAAATCCCTGACATATTGCAATACCAGATTTGAACACTCATACTTACCGTAGCTCTGTCCACATGTGATCAGATCACGGAGGATGGATGTTAATACCAGGTCTTAATGTAGCTTCCGGACTTTGGGAAATTTGGCTGGCTGGTGGTTCAGAGAGAGACAGGTGGCTCTGCATAAACACCCCTTCAGTGGGAAGGTCACTATTCCAGCGTTGGTAACAAAAGCTGCATAGAAACCACCAAATATGCAAGTATTAAAGAGAATTGGACACTAAATCATGTGTCAATTTGGGCAGAAGATTTACAGAAATGGAGAGATTGCATCGCATCATCTGCATGTATGAAACAGGCGTCATCTAGTGGGAGGGTCTCATATTGGTATTTAACCACCTGAGGATGACACTCAACAGTGACTTATTTTTCCAACTGTCTCATCTGCGTCTTACCCAGCACAAACGCAAACAAGCAATCAGTTTCACCAGCCAGTTGCTTCTGACGGCATAACTTGAAAGATCGACTGAAACAAACACTGTTATCAGTCTACCTCACAATCACAACAGGCTTCACCCAACAGCTGGGAACCCTCTGTTCATGGGAGGGAGGTCAATTCATTTCATTTCATTCTCACACTCCTTTTCCCATGATATTTGACTTTTTTTTCTCCCTCCCCTCTGTCATCAAGGATCTCTTTCTTTTTTTTTTCTCCATCTTGACCTCTCAGCCAGTTAATCTCAGGTCATTACACAGCCATTTGTCATCGCCCGGACATTAACGAGCGTTAAGGTCTGCAGTCGTCCACTGGCCTTGCTCTCTCCACTTCACTTGCTTTTCTCTCTCTCTTTCTCTCCTGTCCACTGCTTTGTCGGCAAGGCCTCAAGGCCCTGCACTCTTTTACTTCTCATCATTCCTCTATCTTGTTTTCCCCAAAGTGCTGATGGACAGAAAACTACAAGCTAGGCCTGAGGGGAGGCTCTGAGGCAGTAGGAGAGAGCTGAGAATGAGGGAGAGAAACGTGGTGGAGCGACACAAAAAAGGGGCAGAATAAAGGGGAGACTGGGAGTGAGAGCCGTAGAGAATAGAGATGGAGAGTGATAGACCTGACTGACGGCCTGAAAAAATATACACTGGGACAAGAATGTCAGGGACAGAATGGGCGATCTTCCCCCCCGAAAGCAACACTAAGTTTAACAACTGTTTTCTAGTTTTACACCAGTGCAGTTGTGATTTCCCCATTTGGCATCCAGACTTTTTTCGTGGCAACAGGTGACTTTTGTGTCCCTCAAGGTTCCAGGTGGTGATGTTCTTTAGTCACCGTTGGAAAGAACAAATCTGTGGCTGAGACTGAGGCTGAAGACTGAAGTTAATGTGAATTCTAGTTTCGTGAAAATCTCTTTTAGGTCAGCGAATGGAAAGGGGGAAAGTCATCATTGATTAAATAACACGAACAGCTTGAAAAATGAGTCAACTTGGTGGATTGTGCATACTAGAACCATCCATCATGAAGATGTGATAGAAAATAATGGCAGTTCTTGGCAAACCTCTCCATTAGAGGTTAAGGTCATAGGGCACATGGCTGAGGCCCCATGTGGCTCACACCAAACAGCATTCTCTCTTTTATACTGTACCTCGTGCAGTGAGACTTTCTTGAGTTGTTTTGAGTTAGTTTGTGTGGTAACACTTTATATTAAGGTACACATATTCACCATTGCTTACTAACATGCATATAAGTAGCATACTAGCCCTTTATTAGTAATTATTAAGCACATTCACACCTTATTCTACCTCTATTACAACATGAATTAAGATTTTTCCTGCAATTAACTTCTAATTATCACTTATTCACAGTAAATTAATGCATTGTCATAATAGAGGTAGAATAAGGTGCTAATGCATGCTTAATCATTACTAATAAAGGGCTACGAGCCCCGACATCCATTTAATAAAAATGCACGTCTGTGCAAGAGGGGTGCTTTTCATGCAGGATGCTCTGTTTAGTTTATGAACCAAGCATGAAATGAGGAAGCTAAATGGAACTCGGCCATCATGTGTAAAGTGAACACTTCCTGACATGCAGGACATTGCTGTGAAAAGTAATGCTAAACTGCATTAAACAGGTTGAAGTAGAAAACTGTACATTCTTAAGGGAGCTTGTACTGCAACTGTGAAATGCCACTGCTGTAGCATTGGTGTGGTCATTTTTTCTATTCTATTACATTGTGCAATCAGTTTCCCGTCATGATAAGCTGAAGGCAAAATTAGGTGACACTAGCTTTGAATGCCACTCTCATGCCATGTACTTTTGTCCTTCTGATCATTTTGTAAACTTTGTTTTAAATGCATCTGTGCTGTTTTGGTGGGAGCAATCCTAAACAATACACAGAAAAAAATAGTAGCAAAGGTAAAATATGGTTCTTGAAGCAGCTGAGTAACAGGATCACCCAGGTCCTGCACTAGAATGCAATCTCGACGAACATAACTGATCACAACCGTAGCCCCAAAATGTCCCTCTATTCCTCTTCCGAACTAGCTATTACATTTCCTTTGCTCCGTTTCCTCCCTCTAGCCTATCACTCCTTCCCTCCCCTTCCTATCCTTACATCTCCCCGTCAGTTCTTCAACATCAATCTGTCTGTGCAAACATTTGTCCCACATTCTGACTTTCTTTTATCCAAAATCGTACTTGCACGTATCCCTTGCTCCACTTGTTCCCACTTGTTTGCCTAACTCCTAGCTCCAGTTCCCAAACCACCTTTTGAACAGGCCGGCTCACTCACACCAAAAGTAAATTGGTTCA
The DNA here is from genome assembly GCF_958295425.1 of Solea solea. Classification (NCBI taxonomy): domain Eukaryota; kingdom Metazoa; phylum Chordata; class Actinopteri; order Pleuronectiformes; family Soleidae; genus Solea; species Solea solea. The sequence goes on along the minus strand of NC_081148.1, from coordinate 5,865,306 downwards.
GAACCTGTAAAGTTGGTTCCCAGCAGGTACCAACAAAGATTTTTCTTGCTAACCATTACATCATGAACAGACTTGTCAATGTAAGCTGAAGACAAGGAAGGACAACACACCAGTGAAAAAGAACATACAATCGACTGCTCACAAGTTTCTGAATTGACAGGAGGAAAGCTCACAGAAGTCAACAACAGATCTGCCATGTTGCCTTTGTCATATTTACTTCCACTCACATTGTGCATTGAGGTAACGCCAACGATGATGTTTGGTTTTGCTTCACTGGTCTAAACATGGACTGGTCCACTGAGAGCACCAAGGTTCTCCATGGAACTAGAGCCTGAACAGGAACCGTGCCAGTGCTAAGGAAGGAGAAGCGTGGGTGTGTGTGTGTGTTTGAGGGAGTTTAATGTCCATCAAAGTAATAAATCCTGGAGCAGCCAACTAATAAATTATTCAATTAGTGGACCACCATTTGGGCTGAGCAAAAGACAAAAGGGAGAGGAGAGATGCACAGAGAAGGAACTGAGAACTGAGCAAAAATGAGAGAAAATGAATTGAGAGAGAAAGGCGAGACATTACAGTGAATAAAAAACGCAGAAGAAATAAATCCTGACACAACCTTACTACAAATATATAAAGGAGATAATCAAGTCACTCAGTGCTAATACCTGAGGTCAAGTGTTTCCCTCAACTTTTCAGTAGGCAAGAAGAAAACACTGTAATGCTAGTGTAATCATGGGTTTTATTCCTGGAACTATTTTTTTTTAGCACTATTGACCGAATTTATAAATTATTATCGATTTAATACAATGGAAGGGGAAGCCAGTGCAGCAGTGTCTGAAACCCACTACTGCAAAATGAAGCACGTTTGTATGGAAGTCTATGAGAAAATGACCTTGTCTGTGTTTTCCAATATTAGCACAAAGTCTTATCCCATAAACCCAAACCCTATAACAGTGGTGTGCCTTACCTCCTATCCATAGTGTTGATGTAAATAATGCATGTAGTGTCTGGGTCTGAAAAGTGAAATCATTGAGCAAGTGCAATTAGAACAGCATCTCTAGTGGTTGCAAAGAGAAGTAGGTTTGTACGTAAGTCATCAAAAAATGTGCCTCCTTATCACCGGATTTATAATATTGGTAAACATTTTTACTGAGGGGTTTATTGTCTCATCACAAGTTTCAGCTCTTCTTCAATACACCATGATGTCACTTTTACAAATGATGGTCCCATTCAGAGTCACATTGATGATAAAGCCTGGACTTTGACTGTCAGCTCCAACTGGAGCATGGCTGCAGGTCTAGACTCCTAAAATATAAAATTTCATTGCTTTTAATTTCCCAAAACCAAAATGGCATTGGCCAAAATAAAACACTCAAGGCTTCAGTGGCACCTCACAGAAAAATGGGTGATGTCACAGTAGTTCACTAAGAAATGATGAATAGTTGTAATATTTCTATTACGATATGTGTCATATGTGTTCTTCCCTCCAGGTGTTTTTGGTTTGGAGGTTGACGTGCAGTGCATTCCATGATCAAATGACCAAATCACCTATTCTGCCTCTGTCAGTTCAAAGAAGCTGCTGTTCTCCACTCAAGTCCTTCTGGACCAGAGGAGTGTGGTGGAACCTCACTTTAACATCTCAAATCTGTCATCTCCTTCTTTGGGACACTAACTGTTAGTAATGGTTGGAACATTGGCTGGTTGACAGCTACTCCTTCAGCCCTGCCTCCCCTTTGACCACAACAACATTCCAACTCACTTGGCATCCTCACACTTCTTTTTATCCTCCCACACCCATCCATCCACATTCCACTGCCCTCCATCTGAAAATAGAGTGTATTTGTAAGAAAAAGACAGCGTCTGTTATTTCAGCAAATTCCCCCAAAACACATTGATCTGATTTGGAATGAGACCACCCTGAAACCCAGGAATTATGACTTATATCACTCATGAGTAAAGGGGGAAGACAAGTGAGCCATAAGGTCCACAGAGGCAGGGGGCAGGATGAATGGATGTATCAGGACAACATTGCTGATCATTTCTCATTTTCTCCAACCGGTCATCATTGATTTCTTTTTCTAGTCATTCTGTAACACTGACCGTTATATTTCAACTAAATCATAATCTGCCCTTTAACGAGCCCTTATCACTAAAACCTAATCAGACTTTTTTTTAACAGCAATGTCAGATAAAACAAATACTTTATTTTAACATGTTTGATTTGTAACTCTTCTGAAGACGAGACTGTGCGTTAAAAAAGAAAGTAAAGCCATTGGGGAAGTGCTTAAAACCCTCTTTTGAACGTCGATTGTTACAAAGATTAGTCAGCTGGATTGATGGTCTATAAGAAAATGAGTCTGCTTCTCACTTGTTTTATAACATCAGTACTGGAGCAGGTGCCGGGCTAATTGGACACTCTATATTGCCCATAGGTGTGAATGTTGTTTTTGACCTTGTGACCTGTCCCAGGTGTACTCTGCCTTTCGCTGTCCCTGAACTGTTTCGCTGTCCCTGAACCCTCATGTGTAGGATAAAGTGGAATGAATGAATAGTGTTGATTATGTCTAACCAGGGTTTTGGAATGTTTTAAATTCTGGTAATTTTATGACATGACATATGTTGAACTCAGTCTCTACTAAGAGCTTTTTGAACCAATAATAGTCAGTTTTCTGTTAATAATTAAATTAATGGTTTCAAGTAAGGACAACAAGGTCGATTTAATTAAACCTCCTTTGACTTGCCACTGACTGCCTTGAAGGATTCTCAGATTTGTGAAAAGATCTGTTCTTCACCAAGTCGTCTCGCACATTTTCTGTAAAGTTGCTGTCACTTCCACATCCTCAGCTTCCTCCTCCTCACTACCCCTCACCTCGCCTCAACTCACAATCACAAACAGACACATTTCTGACGCACAACACACACTTGCACACCCGCAAATGGAGGATACTGCAGTGATAGACACCAAAGCTCGAGGGTGAAAATTGAGGTCAAACTAAAGACTCATAACAGCTGTGTGTGTGTGTGTGTGTGTGTGTGTGTGTGTGTGTGCATGCACATGTTTCCCATCATAGTCTCCTGCTCACGCACAAACAAACACACACTCCATCATAGATTTTACCTGACAAATGAGTCTCTCCAGACACGCCACTGAAACATGGGCTGACGTGACCACTGTCACACTCATTTACTGATACCTCATCAATCTCTGAGCTTCAGTCCACTCTTAGGGAGATTAAAAGTGAGATGGAGGTGTGACCTCTTTCCGATTGTCTGAACCCAATCTCTCTTTCACAACACGTCTGTTTTTATCATTCTTCTCCACTCACTCTCTCTCTCTCTCTCTGCCCCTTTTCATCTCATCTCATTCTCCACCTTTTCATGATGTCATTGACTCGACGTTTCTAAGGGGAGCGACAGCTTTTCTGTGCTCAGCTTGGCTGTGCAGAGAAGTGCAGCCTCTCAGAATCCCAGTGTGATATGCTATGCAGAAGCTCCTGTGTCAGTTTGAGATAGTGAACAAATAACCCCGGAGAATCCATCACTGCTGGAGAGATCTAAAGCAGCTCAGTGTGATCTCATTGTAATTTTTAGAAATTTATACAGAAAAAGGAGCTCAGGCTGGTTTTGTTAGCACTCAATGAAAAATTGAGCAGCTGTTAAATCTCATTGTGAAAGATGCCGATGGGGCTGGTTTGAAGGTTTAGAAACACGGCAAATAAGAGACTTGCTAAATTTGCTGTTGAAAGACCGCTCCTGCAAGTTTCCACAGGGTAAATCACAACACAGCTTCAATGAGGTTTGAACAAGCGTATAGTTAGAGCTGTATATAATATAAACAGAGATGTAGTCATGGGGATTTCACCACATTTGACAGGGATTGGACCATAACCTCCCAAATGTCATGCAGTTTGAAATACAGCTTTTTATGTAACTAAACTATATATGGGTAATGTTATTTGTCCAGGTCACAGTTTAGTGAAAACTACTGAAATGATAAAAGTGGGCTTACATTCTGTCTCTCTGGTTAAACATAACCTACTGCATTCCAATGTTGCTATTGGCTATTTCCGTCCATGCTTGCATCATGGTACACGCTTTCATCATTCTCTTGTCTAATCAGCATGAGGCTCGTTATCACAGACCCAACACCCCCCGATAGACAGCCGCAGCTCAGATTTCATTACCAGACCACGTCCCCTCACTCCCAGCCAGCATGTCAATGTGGCCCCCATAAGGGTTATATTATCCAGTATGGGTCCCAAGCAGGTTTGTCCGTGGCTTCCATAGTGCCCCCCCGTGTTTACCCACATGGGCTTCCCATTTTAATTCAGGAGTGACTAACACCTGATTTAGTATGCACTGAGTGAGATGTGCTGCAACCATCCCTGGAGTCTTCTCAGTTGCTGGTTGTTCACAACACCTGAGTGACCACTGTCGGTGGTCCCAACTGGCCAACACGTGCAGAAATCAGGTTTAATTTAGCTCCCAATCATGCCTACAAGTCAACAGCTGAACATTTTCTGGAGCAGTGCCATTTATGATGTTGATTTTTAGATGTGCTTCTCTTTCTCCTTCTCTCTCTTTTTCCCTGTGTTGTGTTTCAGCCACAGACTGCACATAAAAAGAAGACGTGACACCAAGGAATGGCTGTTGAAAGCAGGATTAAATGTCTGCAGGTCAACGGGTGTACTTATATTGTTATAGTGCGGTCACTGTGATCTCTGTTTTGAGGTTATATCTCTCGTTTTCCTTCTTCCTTGTTGTATCCCTGTCTGTCCAGGTATCACTGCTGTCACCTCTGATCTCTGACTGGCAGGGGTAGCTTGGGTCATCGCCAACTCAGATCAAATTTCCAGACGCTGGAAATGAGATTGTGTCTGCGACGCGACGGGAGGGGGGGTCCATAAATCACAACGGGCCACGTCTTAGTCTGCGCTCCAGTCATGCAGGAAGTACTGAACTAATATTTTCAAGTAAGTGATTCTAATGATTCAGTACACCGAAATGAACTCCTTTGCTCAGCGCTGGTTTGTGTATTTGGATCACGTATGAAATGATATCATGACATTATAGTGCAGCCGTGGTATGAAGACTCCACCCACGTTGAGCGATACCAGAGTCGAGCCGTGCCGAGCCACGCTACGACTGTTTCATTAGTGGGAAACAACAGAAAAACAGTATCATGTCAAACTCTGTTATCTTCACAGACCTGTTATCTATCTAACCCTAACCCTACAGTGTCACATGAACAGAATGCTGCACTGTTTTCACATGAGTCGTGATGTGTGGTTTTTTTTTGTTTTTTTTCATCCCGGACATTAATTTGTATGGTATTCCCCAGAGGGTGAATGGCGTCCACACATAATGCCTAACATGTGTCCCACCCGGGGTTTGTGTGCACCACCTTGTACAACAAGACAACACAACAGACACCGTGAGACTTGCTGTGCATTTCTGTGCCTTGTTCTGCTCCTCAGTCGCGCTTCTGACTTCACTGTAGCAGCAGTGTTGTGCATCGACATGAAAGCGTACACCTGCACACCTGCCACATTTCCATTGTGAGAAGTAGCTGAATCAATGCGAAAAAGACCGAGCTTGTTGAATTTACATAGCAGGGCTGAGCATGGGTTGACGTGTGTGTGTGTGTGTGTGTGTGTGCGTGTGAGATCTAGAAAGAGATCGGAGTGGGGAATCTCTGCAGTTCGTATTGAACTCATATCTTTCAGTCACTTCTTTATGAAGCAAAACTGATGCAACAATATACCACCCTACATTTGTTTTGTTACCCATGATCAAAAGCCTGCAAAAACTTTCTTTTATCCTCCTCTCTCCCTCTGACTCTCTCCATTCAGTTCCTCTCAGTCTAACACATTGATTCAATTTATTCCCTTTACTTTTTTACTACTCTCGCAGCACCACCACCACCACCACCTCCTCCCCCGTCAGCGATGGTAATCTCCCTGTAGTATTGTACTGTCAGACTTTGATCAAAAGCCCACCATTCTCATTCACTTTGCTTCTCTCAGGCCGCTCCGTGCTCCCGCGAATACTCTGTAGACTTCATGAGTACTACAGGCCCCGTGCGTGATGGACTGTTCTGCCCTCATTTTGCAGACAGGCTACGCTCGCGCACATTTATGAGCCGCGTCGTTGCACGCGGCGCTTTCAGCGTGGAAAACTAAGTGATTCAAGATAAAATGCTGACTTTACTTTGAACGGGAATGAAGCAAGAATTTGAATTTAGTTGCAGCATCAATGAAAGATGATGTAGCTGAGAATCATCATCATCATCATCATCGTCGTTGTCCTCTGTTGTCCTCCAGAGAGAGAACAGCCATGATTTAGAATCATGTACACTATATTACATAGTGTAATTTCTGGACTATAAGCCACTACTTTTTCCCCACACTTACCTACAATGATGCGGCTAATTTATGGATTTTCCCGGTTTCACGAGCTTCATGCCATGAATAAAACTGAGCACCGTCACATTAGACCAATTGGACAACAAAGTATTTGCAGCCACTCGACATCAGTCACAATGGTGCATTTAAGGTGGCGCTCCATGTTCAGTGGGAGGCTTGGATGAGGCTTGGAAGTGGGGAGAAATCCTTCATTAAAACGGGGCTGCATGCGAACAGCAACTTATGGTCAATCTCCCAGTGGATCCTGACAGCGTGGAGCATTGTCAAAAAATCCACGATTGTCAACTGTTTTCCAAAGGCTGGACTGCTCACGTTTTAGTCATTTCTATATGTGATAGTTTTAGTCTAGGAAAACTGAGATTTTTTTTTTTAAAAAAGAAGTATAGCCTTCAAACAATCAATAAGTATTTGAGATTACTGCAGAAACCTTTAATCTCCATATTTCCACTTTTCAACATTTCTTTTCATGAATTGATGCCGACTTCATCATACAACAGTGTCACACATAAGTTTGACATGAAATTTTCTCCACCGGTGGCACGCCGCGACCGACTCTAGATCGGCTTGAAAGGGCTCGGGGCGAAGGTTGTTTACAGCGAACCCCCACCCGGACCTCGCCGCTTCCCGGGGCCCCGGACATGTGCACTCGCTGCAGCTTCTCGACTGTCGATTGGAGCAGACTGTCCTCAGTGCAGGGTGAGGAGCGTAAATCGTCTTGAAACACAGACGGAGTCATTTTTAGGTTTTGATTGACAGATTACGCACACAATAAGCAGAAATGTCGTGCACTCTGAACGTCTGACAAACCACACACTGACATTTACGTCCATTCTCGTCTCGTCAACGATAACTCACACACGTCTCGCCATGTTTCTGAGACTTTTTGTTTTTAGAAAGTAACATTTTTCAGGAGGTAAGTTGTGCATTGGTGGGAGTTCAAAAATCTACTCCCAGTCTGTTGTGTCACTGTGAATTAGAAAACCGGCTACAAAAGTGAAATGTTTTGACTCTCTGTGCTCATTTACATGCCCAGGCACTCATTTAAAAAAAAAAATACAACTTAAAGTGTATTCAATCTCCCCAACTGGCTCTGAAAATCACTCACTGGAGTAGATTTCTTGTCAAGAACCAGTATTTTTGCAAACACACTGATTTAATGCTATCGTGCAGAGCTTGTTGTTCGGTCTTGCAAAGAGTACAATCTATGCTTAGCTTTAATACTTCACATTTCAAAAAAGGATTGAAGTTGAGGAAGTATGGTGTGTTTTTGGTGTTGTTTTGTAGTTAGAATTGTTAGAAAGTCTCATGCCACAATTAGATTTTTAGAAACGCTGTAATGACCATAGAGTGTAATTTCTCAATCACTTTATTGGAACACATCCACGTGTATGTACTATTACAAAAAAGAACAAAAGGTGCTGCCAGTTAAAGTTAAATGTCTGACTCCCAGATGAACGGTGTTGCACCTTGGTCCATTCAGTGTGAGTTGGTAACTGGTGAATGAGATCACTGATGTGATAAGGTCCAGCTGCTGTGACTATTAGGAACACGTGTTTGTTTTGGCAGTTAGTGACAGAAAACCTACAGGGGTACAGTGGAGAGTGTCATCACCTGCTCCGTTACACTGGAGTTAAGAGTAAAACAATTAAACATCTCGGTACTCTTTCCTTATTTCCTTCATATCTTTGAGTCAGTTCAATATGAACTTCACTGAACTTTTGTACTAACAGGGTCATGAGGAGGGTCCATACATAATTAGAGACAATACACACCCTCAACACACCCTTTTCTCTCTGCTTCCCTCAGGGAGGCACCACAGGAGTATGAAATCCTGCACCACAAGACTGATCAACAGTTTTTGTTGATCACAAGCCGTTAGACTTCTGAATAACGTTGAAATTAAAGATAACCTGAGTCCAAACCTATAGCCTCGCTGTAGGTTTGGTATTTGACAGACATAAAAACAGCAAAGCTGGTGGTGCCCTGAGACTTCTGCACACTAGCATATATAGTACAGATTCAAAGAAAATCCAACTGAAATCTGTCAGACATGATGCTCTGCTTATATTTCCCCTATGATGCTGAACACTGCTGAAAAATGACTGCTGTCCATCCCATTAGCATTCAGCAATACACCAGCACAGGTTGCATCAAATGTCAACCCACCGAGATTGTCACCCATTAGTCTGTCAACTGCTGTGAGACCAAGTTTAGATGTGAGTGTGGAGCTGAGAAAGAAGTAAAAGCCGTGTTTCCATCGAGTGAAACGGCTCAGTTTGCTACGGTGAGGTTACGATGGACAGTCAACTGAAGAACGTCACTCCTGTGCGACCGGTGTTGTTCGCAGTCTCGACGTCTTGTTGAAGACCTGAAACTAGAGATTGAGACCATAAACTGCTGAGGGAAATGTTCACTGACATTATAAATCAAGTAAATATTGGGCAAATTTTCTCAACTTACTTGAACACGACCCAGAGATATTCTTCATATTTATATTCAGGCTGTGTTTCAGAGCTACAGCAAAGGACACAACATGAGCACATTGTGCAAATGTGACATTATTTATCGGTACAGACGTGGAGGACGACAGACGCAGGCACAGCAAACAGCTTTTATTCGGTGACATAAGGCTGAAAGGCTGAAAAGTAAATAAACAGACGCAAATCCAGACAAGTAGAGGCAACGTAATATATACACGTTGCTAATTCAGAAGAGGAACATGCTGCAAGGAATCTGATGAAATGTGTTCTCAGAACGAAGCTCCGGTTTGTGTGAATGTGAGGGAAAAGCAGAGATGATTGTACTGTACATGTCGAAGCTACTAGAACTGTTTACTTTATGTGCGTGTGTGTGTGTGTGTGTGTGTGTGTGTGTGTGTGTGTGTGTGGGGTGAAGTAAATCATCTTTCAATTACCCCTACCTGCAGGATTCACTCCCTTATCAGTCTTACTCAGACCCAAAACTGTTACCTTTCATCAATCCCTCCCTGAGAGTGAAAGTGTGTATTGATTTGCCAGAGGTATTCGACCCATTGATTGTCGGTCAGACACACACACAAACACACACAGACAATCACACACAAGCAAACACATTGTATACTCCAGTTCCAGCTGTGATTTGCACAACATTTGAGACTACCAGCTGTCTTTGTCCTTACAGGGGTTCTCTAAGAAATTGTGTTTCTTTCCTGCTTTGTTTCCTGCTTCTTTTGCTCCATTCAGGTGCTTTTGTGTCCTTTTTTTTCAGTCATTTCAGTCGACACTGAACCGACAAATCAAATAAAAGTTCACACTGCTGTTTGTTTTCTGTAGTTACTTTCTTTCTTTCTCCAACAGGCTTTCACTGGCCAGTTTCATCCTCTCAGGCAAGAACACTCCCTTCTATGCCCTCAGGAAAATGACTCACTCATTATCAGCTGTGTTTTTATATACACCATGTGTCTGGCATTGCAATTTCATTCCAAAGCCTGGTAAAGTGCATCAGCAATTCTCTGTTTCTCCTCTCGTTCTTCATCAGGTAATAAGATCTAAAAATACTTATGAACTTATGTGAATAAAACATAAGTTTGCCAGAGAAAAGTATCATGCTGACATAACCCAGAGCCAAATGAAAAAAACAACAACAACCGTCTTTGACACCTTATGTGGGTTTTAAAAGTTGCTTCATGCACAAATTGGCATGTGTTTTTGTGCTCATATACTGTCAGTTCATCATCGCTGCATCAAACAACAGCAACGTCTGACACAACAAAGGAGCTTGTGTTTCCATCACAATCGCATGAGTCAACTCAGTGTGCCATTAAAAGTGAAAGGATTACCGTTGACACAGGGTTGTAATGACATGGAGATGTGTTACTTTGCATGTGTGTGTGTGTGTGTACTTATTTGTTACCTCTTCAGGATATGTTCTGGCATAAACATTGCCCTCGTCAGGACCAGTAGTCCTCATGGAGACCAAAGCCTGGTCCTAATGAGGCAGAAATGAAGAGAAATGAGAAATAAGGATCTGCCTCATTAGGACCAGGGAGGAGGAAGTTTAGATTTTAATTGTGGTTAGGTTAAGTGACTGGTTAGCGTCAGTGCAGTGTCGTATAAGAAGAACATGTGTGTGGCTATGAGGAGGTTTTGATCATATCTATCCTTGTGAGGACATTTTGGTTGGTCCTTCCAACTTTAAGGCCCCGGTATATTTCTACCCAACACACATCGTGCACATTACATGATTTGCGTCATCAATGCATGCAGCCCAGATTTTGGAACCGTGTTGCATGTGTGACCTGAATTTCCGGCCTACCAGTAGGTGGAGTATTAAGCCCCGCTCACCAAGCAGAAAAAACATTTAGACAACAGAAGAATTTGTCGCCAAGGACAGTCATCCGAGCCTTAACCCGGCCACCCTCGAACCGGCTGACACCTGACTCCCCTGCCCGACGGACCCTTCAGCTGATGAGCCTCTCAAAACAAGACGTGTCCAAGCATCGAGCTGTAGCATCGTTCTCTTCTTCTTTGGTATCGTCCTATACCCGTCCAGACTTGTACCGCCACCCAATGGTGAAGTCAGATACTACAGGACCCTGACATTCACGTATACCACGGTCCGCGATATGCGACGCGCACTTCTGTTTAATTGTTTAGACCTGGTTTAGAGTTGAGTTTATGTTAGCGTCAGACTTTTGTTTGTGATGGTTAAGTTTAGGGTTATGGGGCTACAGAATGTATTATGTCTATGAGTATCCTCACTGATAATGTTGTACAAGAATGTGTGTGTGTTCAAAACCAGCTGAGGATAATTTGACTAACTACCATGTTCCCTTTCTGATTTGCATTTAACCCTTTATTTAACAAAAATGTGTCATTTTCGTTCACTACACTGATTTTTCATTGTGCGTCAAAAGTGCTTTAGTGTGAATCACTCTGGATTTGTTTTATTGTAGTCCTTTTCTTCAGTCCCTCCAGTTCTGTGTAAAAACAGTGTTTTACTCAGTTGTGGACTTCACACATATATAAACACTGATGCACATATTTAAATATGTATTGCACTTAATCATAAAACCATTAATAAGACATGTTCTGAACCTTTGTTTGAGGAGATTTTCTGTATGTGGACCTTTCTGAATTTAAATTGAATTCTCCTGGTTTAGTGAATCATTTAGTACCAATATCACTGGGTAAATATGTATTGGCACATTGCATTTGCTTTTTGCAGACAACTGTTTCAACCCCAGGGTCATTCTCTGTGTCCTTGTTTCTGTCCCTCAATCTCTGCATGTTTGTATGATGGGCTGCATCAAAGCATCCCCTAATCTCAACCTCAACTACTGTGACCTACTGTGTCGGTCCCAGTTAGGTTGGTATTTCTTGCAGACACGATCCCAAATGGACAATCAAAACATGCACAAATACACTCACACACATACAGCAGGCCTTTAGCTGCCGGCTGTCAACTGAGCTAGAAATGAAAAGTTAAAAGGCAGTTAGCTTGGTATATGCACACACATGCAAATGTAAAACACACACACACACACACACACACACACACACGTACAATGAGTAATCTGAGATTCGTTAAAGATCTGCTGACAGGTCTCAAGCAGAACAGTAATACACTGACATCTTAAACACACATTTTGTATACTTAGGCTGACTCAAGCACACGTGGAAGTCTGTTATGTGTCTGTCAAAACGCCTCAAGGAGACGCCTGCACACACACACACACATACGGACGCTGACAAAGATTGATTGGAGAAGAGTTAGAAGCCAGTGTGACATCAGAGATCACCTAGGAGATGGTGAGACCGCACACACAGACACACACGCACACACATTCACAGACAGATTGACACAATCCAGAGCAGAGCCGTGCCAAAGCAAATGAACCCATCTGAAATGCAATCCCTGTGGTCTTATAAACGCACACATACACAAACAGGCCAGCTGAGCAGTCCCAGCTTTCTCATTACTGCAGATGGATAGATACATACTGTAGATGGAAGAAGGGGAGGAGGCATGAAGGAATGAAAGTGATGGGGGATGGGAAATAAATTCAAGGTGAAGAGGCAGATGAAAAGGAATGGATAAGGAAGGAGGAAAGAGGGGAAGGTAGCATGATGGGAGTGGAGAGAGAAAGGATCTGTAGATGATAGAAAGACGCAGGGATGAGGAGATGATGTGAGATTGTGTTGAGAGCTATATTAGACAGAGCAGGGTGGGTGGCTATATGGCAGAGAAAATTGGTGTGTGTGTGTGTGTGTGCTTTTGCATTTGTGTGTCGCTCTGGTTGTGGAAATTGGTGTCGGCAGGACCCCAAATGGCTGTTTTCCTGCTTGACAGAAGATAAGAGGGAGAAAAAATATAAACAAGGTAGCAAGATCACAGGAGAGAAGCAGGGGAGAGAGAGGAGGGGAAGTTATGAGAGAAAACCAGAGGAAAAGAGAAGTAGCACAGAGGAAAAGAGACGCCAAATTTGGGAGGAGGTGGAGGAGTGAAAGAGAATGAAATTAACAATTTACATCCTTTGACAAGAATATAATACTGTATATAGAGTCTGGCAATCAAATTCAATCAATTGTTCGCTCTGAAGTCTTCCAGTCGTTCAGCCTTCAGTCATGTGTTCACATAGCAAACACCATGCTATCTTTTTCCCGGAAATCCAGAAAGACAGTTAAGTCAGGCCCAATACAAACTTAATCAATGTTGGAACCTTATTCCTCCTGGCAGCACCTCCAAAGATAAGCAAGTCTTGAGGAAAAACAAACACATTAAAGCATGACAAGGCGTCTTCCTAAACTTTCCCATTGGGAACAAAAAACAGCATCCATTCCTAGGACCGACCTTTGCAGTGTCTGTCATCCCCACAATCTTACACTGAGGCCCAATACCATTTCTCATTTGTACCCATATCTCTTCCCCTATGTCCTCCCCTTTGGAACTGTGTTACAAGGGTTAGTGCTTAAAATCTGCCCCTCTGAAAAAGTGACACATTGTCACTTAAGGAGACGTTGTGGGTTCTCTCCAGTTTCCTTCCTCAGTCCTAAACGTGCAGAGTTGAACTAGACAATCTAAATTGACCATGTGAGTGTGAGAGTGAATGGTTGTTCATCTCTATATGTTGGCCCTGTGATGGACTGGCAGCTTGTCCAGGCTGTACCCAACCTCAACAAGCACTGAGACACCCTATGCCCAAATGTGTGCAAAACAGGGCAAGGGGTGAAATGGGATTAAGCCCAAAGGGCTGTCCAAGAGCTTCTTAGAGTGAAATCTGGCCTTCAAACACTATCCAATTATATGACTCCTTCATTCCTGCCAGAGCGTGCAGATTGAACACTTTCATGCGGATTGGTAGAAAGTCTTACTAAATATCTAAGATTGATGACTGCTGGGCTTGCACTTATCATCCCACTTGCACAGTACAGAAGCTCCTCATACAACCCAGCCTCGATGTCCTATGTTCTCAAAAACCTGCATGAACGAGAGAGCGGTGTCAGCACCAACACATTTTGGTATTTTACAGGTTCAATCTGCAACATGCCTCACAAGTGACAAATATTACTCGTATTATATTACTCAAAGAGTAGAGTATTCATATGAGCAGAGAGCGTCACTCTCTTTCTCTGTTGTCATTAGGGTTCAGGTAGCCAGTCCGGCAGCTGTATTTAACAACCCATCAAAAAATGCTTGATCGTGTGCGTGAAGTACTGCGTTCAAATGGGGTCATTCACTGTGTTCACAAGTCAAGCCCTTTTAAACAGATCCCTGTTATATTCACGACCTGTTAACTTACATTTTCTAAAAGCTCTAGTTCAGGGAGTCCAGTACATGATATGTGTGTCATGATTACAAATTGTCAAGTTCCTAGGGTATAACAGTAAGCATTACAAATAAAAATGGTAATAATGACCCATGGGGCCACACAGTGGTGTAGTGGTTATCACTCTCGCCTGCAGCGAGAAGACCCGGGTTCGAGCCCCGGTTGGAACAAGGGCCTTTCTGCATGGAGTTTGCATGTTCTCCCTGTGTGTGCGTGGGTTCTCTCCGGGTTCTCCGGCTTCCTCCCACAGTCCAAAAACATGCAATGTGGGGATTAGTTGAATTGGACACTCTAAATTGACCATAGGAGTGAGTGTGAGAGTGAATGGTGGTTTATCTATATCTGTGTGTGGCCCTGCGATGGACTGGCGAACTGTCCAGGGTGTACCCCGCCTATCGCCCGATGTAGCTGAGATTGGCACAGCACCCCCCGCTACCCTCTGGTGGAGGATATAGTATGGCACAAAGTAGTTCCAGCAGAGGCTGATTCTCAGGATTTACCTATAGGAAAAGCTAGATTTCCATGATGGAGATGCAGAAGAAAGGTTAAACCTTCTCCTGCTGGACATTTGAGGAACTTAATGCATGCATTATGTTAACTTGTATGTTTTTATTGGTGACTAGGTATGAAATAGCTCCCTGGCATCAACTGTCACAATAACTTTTGATTAGTAAACAAAGGTTTTTCACATGGTCACCTGCGATGTGAACTACAGGCCCTCACGTATATTGGACCTTTAAATACTCTGTTTAACCCAGATGTACTTGTCTTACCTGTATTACCTGTGCAGAGCTTTTGAGGAGGCTTTTTGATAGCACAAAACGATCACCAAATGCTTTAGATCCCTTTGCTTTTTGATGAAAACTTCAATCACCTCTGCTTGAAGTACTATGTGTTTGACCTGTAAAGTGAAATTGAGTTAGCCTTATTCTTTAGTCTGCACTACATATGAGAGGGCAGAGGTGTCAAGAGGAGAGGAAGGGAGGCAGTAGGGGATTCTTCAACATCAGCAATGAATTTTAAACACATTACACATTAAACTAGTTAAACTAGTGGTTCCCAACCTGCTCCTGTTGTCTCTCACAGGAGGTTCAAACAAGTAGCATGACAATAAGGATTTTTGTTGTAATATCTATAAACCAAGTGAAAAAAGTCAAGTCTTTCCCGAGTCCCCTTCCACAAATAACAAAATCATAATTCCACCCTGACCAACTCAAAGTATAAACTACAGTATTAGAATTTTCCAAGTCGGTATATCCTTCATGTAACTCTCCTGAATATACAGCTCTTTGGCCTTCGTGTAGCACAGAGACAGAAATAAGCTTGAGTGAGAGAGACTGTGGCCCGTGGCAGCAGTCAGAGGTCAGGTCCGTTCCCAAGATGCTTTGTGGCATGAACCACAAGGAAAGGTGCTCCATGTTTTTCTCGGTCAGCCTTTCTCCAGCTACAGTCTCACCTTACAAGTTGACCCTTGTCTTAACACAGTGAAGGCTCACACACACAAATAAAGATAGACACAGACAGAGACACACACACACACAGTAAACATGAAATAAAAGGTGTATTAGGAGCAGTGACCACACATGTGCTACCATACTCGTAGCAGATGTCACAAAGTGCTTCCCTACTGCAGAATAGCGAATACCAAACAGATGAAGTTGAGTACACATACAGTACGAGCTCAAAAGCAGTCTCTGCTGCAGCATTTTGGATCACTTGTAAGCAGTTTGTCTTACTTTGACATTTGAAAAGAGAATAATAGTGTTCAAGCCTGGGACAAATGAATGTAATCTTCTTCACCTAAGGCATGGACATGAGGAAGAAAATACACACAGTGAGTGAAATGCAACATTTTTCTAGTTGGTCTGTTTAGATTGGAGCCCAAGAAAGATTTGCTTATTAGATTTCATTAGATGAATCCCACATTGAGGAAATTTGCTAATATGTTTAAGGTAAGTCTGAGTACATTGTAAAAGTGGTTTGGAATAAAGTGGCAAGTTTGTTCAAGGTTTGGGGACCTGGTGTATATGGTGACAATAATAAATACAAAAAAATAAAATATATATATATATATATGCTGATGACAGAATACTGTAATGATGTACAACAGCCAGTTAGTATCTTTCTTCCTATGCAGAGAAGCAGATAGATGGATGGATGAGTACTGGGGTGTGAGTGTTTTATTAATTATTTTGGATTCCTTGTAAAAGTCCCTTTTTTTGTAGCATGTTTTACTATCTGTCCTGCTGCTGCTGCTGCTGTACCATACTTTGATCGAGGAGGTGAAGAGTAAATGGAGGGAGGAGTTGATGTTTGATCCCATAACTTGTTGAAATGCATGAGGAAGTAGGATCGGTGAATTGTTTTTTGCAATGATGTGCTCTGTGTTAATTGTGCATTAGACGTTACTGCTTATTTGTGTTTTTTTCCAGCAATTTGGAAGAGTCTGTGATAGTGATTGGGTTATTTTTGTTTGTGTTAAAGTATTTGTATCTGAAGTCATGATTAGTTCTTGAATTTAGGCCGTATTAAACAGCGATGTCATACAGTCCATCCATCCATCCATCCAGCCATTTTCTAACACATGAGAATCATGGGGCTTCTGGAGCCAAGGGTGAACAATGGGGTTACACTTTAGATCGGTCGCCAGTCCATCACAAACGTACAGAGACAAAACTTAAGGTCTCAGTATTCCATCAAAATGACTACTAGGAATGTGTGACCCAATCACTTGAATGCAAAACATCATTTTTACGCACTTGTTGACACAACTGATGCTTGTTTTTTTCCTGAGGAATAATTATAGATACAAATAAACTCAAATACTAATACATAGATCAGTGTGCAGTAGTTGTGTAAAAATAATTTGACGAGGTGTGACCTTTAATAACAAACTGGTGAATTATTTAGGCAGCAGTCTGTATTTATAGAGAGGCAGAGAAAGATCTGTAAACACAACACCTGAGACAATCCAAGTGGGTATTTCAGCTGCATCTAGATTCCCAAAGTATTGATCTCTTTCCTTCTTTTTCTTTATAATGCTAAATTGTTATCCAAATCCATTTGGTCCCAGGCACAGTTGCTCGCCTCTCCTGAAAGCCGTGTGTAAAGGCTATAAGGCAGAAAAGTAGAGAAGGAAAAATTGGTGCTTTCCTTCCCTCTCCACAGTGGTTAGATTGCCCTTCATGGTCTAATGAGTTCTGAAAGAGTTGAGCATAAAATGGAGGAAGAGACATTCACAGGCCAGCAGGCTGACTCATAAATAACACACCTGAGAGCAGGGGAGGGAGGGGGAGAGACGGAGGAAAGGGGACGTCCACGGATAAGGGACCTTTAAAAGAAGTGAAATATATACATTAATGACCACAAAAGTAAAGGTTTGCAGTGGATTGCAAAATAAGAGGTGGGAGGAAATTCAGCAAATGGAGAGCAAGAAAGAAACTGCTTTCAAGATGTGAGTAACTTGTGTTCAAATACAAACAAATACCAGGAAGCAGCACTATGGGAAATGTGGATAATGGCAGATTAGCTGCTCTACAGAGGGCAAACCAGCCACAGTATTAACTTCAATAATTGTTCATGACTGGTGTAATCATTTGTGTGAGTACAACTGAAACGCAACCTGTTCTCTTCCAGAAAACAGTAGATAGACGGTGTGGGCAGAGATTGCAGAAAGTCTCAAGTATATACATGCTTTCGTTTGGTCACTTGAGGACAAAATAACCAAGTAAAACATTGACAGACAGCTTCATTTAAAGGGGACCTTTAGCATTTAAAAGGGCATCGCTCGGTCAGACAGTCATTTCCTCTTCCGCGCTTCCTCTAACAACGGTTTTCTCTGCTTCTTTTTTGCCGGCCCTGTAATGATGAACATGTAAATTAACACTTTTGCTGCCTTGAGCTTCTAGCCGGTACCTGGCTATAGGGGTGTGTGTGTGTATATTGAGGTGAAGCAGTTTGTGTTTCTTGCGAGACCCAAGACTCCAAGAGACCCCCCTAATCCTGAGGAATCCGGGTCAGCAGCCCTGATCTTGCAAGGCTAGTTTTTCACTAGTCTAAGCGAAGTCTAACCTTCACAATGACTACAAATCCTACATAGTTCCACTTTAATCCCAATTCAAAACATTGGCGAGCATAGCCTGCCACGGAGAGAATTTGGGTCTGCAGCATCAGAGAATTATCATATGATGGGATGACATGAAAAAGCAACAATAACCGACTTTATAAATATTATATACTTTAAATATCCATTACCAATATACATGGGAGAGAGGGAGAGAGAGCATAGCTAACTGGGAGTTCCTTTTTGTTTCTGTTTCTGACAGAACATTATACACATTGGCATTTTAATGCCTCTCCACTGCACACCCTTGTTTTTCCTCTTCCCCCGGTCCAGCGGTTTTTGAAATAGATAGTGAAGCTTTTTAGATTTGGTACCGTTCAACACGTCCTAACCATACTGTAGCTGCAGCTCACTGTGCTGCTGGCAACCCGGGCATCAGAAATGCTGGGAGCTGTGTTATTGGGTGAGTTTTGGTGAGTGGCACAAACAGACCAACACATGAACAGAGTTTGAAGCTCACAAATGAATATTGTCAATATATTGGCTGCACCAATGTTATCAGTGAAGCCAATATTTAAATGTATGATTTGGATATAGCACGGTCATTTGATCATTTATTAGAAAATGATTGACATCATTTTTAAATTCTCTATTCTCTGTTATAAAATGACCCCTTCAATTCCAGTTTCTGAGGAACTTCTAAAGTTCAACACATTGTTATCTATTATTTGATGCATTTTAACTTTTTGTAGACATATGTAAATATAATATAAAGAGTAAATATATCACTCTTTTTCAAACTAAATTGGACGCAGGAATCTTTGTGCCTCATTGAGTATTTAAGAACAGATAACATAATTAGATATTTTTGATGAATGATCAGATGTTATTTAGAAGCAGTTCTGTATATTTCTCATGCAACAAACAGTGTTGATGTTCAGGTTATAATGTGGAGGAAGACAGAAATATACGGTTTAATATGAATGTGTTGCACGCTGTTGATGCTTCCAGTGAAATAGCTGTGTTCATACAGGACAGGGAGACAATGGGAGACAGGGGAGCACTATACGTGCACCTCATGAACACAGACAGAGGCAGAGCGTGGAAATGACCCAGCAGAGATTATACCGGGTAGTTTACATAGAGCGAGGAGGAGTGAGAGTCACTGGGGTGAAACTGAGCAGCAGAAACGCTGAGGAGGAACATGAGCAGCACTCACCTGTGAGGAAAAAAAAGAAGCTAGAGGACTGGTTTCATTTTAAAGGTAAAACATTATTTGCATCCACATAAACATCGTTTAGTAATGTAATGTAGCTTTTAGTGTAGCTTCAGTCGGCAGGCTGCTGTTTGGCTTTCAGTGCACGCTGTGTGCGCCGCTGCTGTTTTGAATATCTGTCACTTTGTTGATTTCTGTCCCCTTAAACGCTGCAACCACTCTGGCTTCATTAGCATAGCAATTAACTGAAGCTAATCAATACATCACTCACATTGTTGTTTTGATCTTGTTGACACTGCAAATGGCTGCCACCGCCAGGGGCAGTTGTCTCGGGTCAGAAGTGTCTAAGATTTAAACATTTGACCCATGCATTATCTATACATCTTGTCCTTTAGGAGACGAGGCTCAAAACCAATGCCGATCTCATTCTCTTATTTGAATAAAATCCTAAATCTGTGTTGAAGTTAAACCCTGAACCCTGAATTTCCTTCATTTCTAACCCATGAATCCTCTGATGATGGGATATAATTACATAAGTCAATGTTTGTATTCATTAATTAATGAAGAAAGAAAGAACACCTACTCTCATAATCATCACTCTTTTTTTTGTTACCTTTGAGCGACACAAAATAGGTAATGACCTCTCCATCATTCTCTTTTTCTCTGTCGTCACAGAGAAAAAGAATCAGCTCTTGAATGCATTTCTTTTCTTCTCGCCCCATATCAGCACAAAGGGGTACGTATGACATGATTGAAGGTTTGAATTGAGTGGAGGAGGTTGAAATAGCCAGTGTAAAGGGAGAAATTCCAAATGAATAAAGGCAGGCAGTGAAAAGGACATTGCTGCGTCTCAGTGACTGGTAGTGAATATTTGCCTTTGACAGGTGCTTTTTTCCGGTTTTTATGAAATGGCTAATATATGTGAATTTCAAAACCAAAGTGGAGACAAGAGTGCTGACTTTTCTCTAGTCATACAAGATGCTGATTTGCATTCAAGTAATTTCCATTGAATAAATTAAGTCCAACTCAGAAACATTCTGGCAAGTCACAGGAGGAAGACACGCCAACCAGTAATCACACATTGTCTGGTTTCATTCTCAGCGTCTCCAGAGAGGGTTCACTCAAGTGAACCTGAGAAAGGCACTGAACCTTAACCAGGTTAAAGACCCAGTGGTGGCCAGTGCCATAAAAGTGCCATTAGTTTATTCAACCCAAAGAGACCAAGAACTGCCTGATTGCCAGATCTGTTGGACAAAAATAAACCATGTTGTCTTGACGAATAACACAATGGAGCAATCAAGACCATATGTCCAATGTGAGACAATCACGGTGATGTCTTTGATCCCCTACATTGTGGTACTACGTCATACTTTGAGGGAGGTTCATAGACAGCTGTTATCACAGTAAGATAATGGCCAAACATAGCTTGTGAAAATTTTCACTGTCAGAAATTTAGGATGACCCTCTCAGTGTCTGTTTGTGTGTGTGTGTGTGTGTGTGTGTGTGTGTGTGCGCCTCCATCATCTACGTCTCCTGACCAGCCGATGAAAATCCAACATGAAATGTCGTGTCGCTGCGACACAGACACACAAAAACAATGGAGGGAAACTGAATGCTGGTATATGAGTAATTGAGATGTACAGTCATACTTAGGCCTGTCCACATATGATTGTATCACTGAAGATGACTGTTAATAGCAGGTCTGAACAGGTTCCAAGATGTAACTTAAGTTACCACCTGCTCGAGTCAGCTGTGAGCCTTCAGCTTAACCAGTAGGAAGAGGTTAAGACATTGTGATGGAAGTAGGTCAGTCAGACTGACAGGTGTCAGAGAGAGGGAGTGCACATGCTTGCTGGCCACCTGATTGAAAAATAAGTAGAGTAAAAAGGGAATGACTGAAGTTGGAGGAGAGTTGCAGGATTCAGTGGAAGTGGGTCGTGGATTGACAGGAGAAGTGGGGAGGGTGCGATGGGGAAGGGGCAAATAAATGAGAGAGGGGAGGTAAAGTGACAGGCAGAGGTTTTTATGTAGCTATAGGAAGGATATAAGTGGACTAGAGGGGTGACAGCAGTGAGGGAGGAGGGGAGATAGAAAGGTGACAGAAATACTTGGGTTGACAGGAGTGGATGAGGGTGTAAGAGGAGGGGAAATGACAGAGAGGGGCTGCAGGGGATGGAGCTGCAAGTGAGAAAGAGGGGAGGAAGCTTAAGGGGGAGGCAGAGAGAGAAAGAGTAGCAGGTGGGAGGATTACAGGAGGTCAGGAGAAAAGGTCACAGGAAAAGGTCAAGGCGAAGGGAAAGGGCAGAAAGACACTGTAAGCAATGACACCAAGAGTGATGGAGAGAAAAAGACAGAGTGGAAGGAAGGATGTTCCAGCTCCAGCTGTGACACCACTCACCTCCTGTGATCTCTGTTTCTCCCTCAGCCAGAAGGAGCGTTTGTGTGCAGGTGTGTGTGTGTGTGTGCATTTTATTATAAATCTTTTTTGACTCAGCTCTCGGGTTGTGTTCAGGATCATCAGAGAGGAAGAAAGGCCTCCCAAGATGTTTGCCCTATTGTAACGCTGGTGGTTTTCAGGCGCTGTCGAGCTCGGAGGCCTCTCCCAGGGTGATGGGCCTCCAAAGCAACCTTTCCACCAGGCTGCCTGTCAGTCAACGTTATCTCTTCCAACTGCCGCCACGAGCTAGACTCACAGAAACAGCAAGCTCCTTTTATGGTGTGAGCATGATGCCTATAAAAAGCATTTTCCTTCCTTTCTTTTCTTATCTCTGGAGCCTCACCAAAGCAAACGGGATTATTTCAACAGTTTCAGAAGAGGCGCCAAATAATAGACAGATCTCGCTGAGATGTGGCTCAAAAGGTATATACCCAGCGTGTTAAGATGTGACAGTGAAGGCTCAATATTTCAAGGTTGATATCAGCAGGTGTGGTAGTTAGTGAGATTTCTTGTTTCTGTTTTTGCCAGAGCTACAGTCATACATTAGTGAGGCTCTGCAACTGAAAATCAACAGTGCAGAGACACAAACACATCCATCCATTGTTGCATCTGTCAAAACTACAAGACTCATATAAAGAAATCAAATATCAGCACAGTTCTTGCAAATAAATTGGTTCAGAACTGTTATGGTTAAAGCAGTAGGGTGTAACTTGTAAAAAAAATATTATTATACTTCTTATACGATGTTTGGTCTTCATGAACAGAAATTGTGTAACATATTTGATTATTTTTCCGACTGAGGAAGCATTTGTGTGTGTACACTGACAAGGCAGGTGGGGGTGTGGCGGGTGCAAGAAGCATTTATCCAAGAGCACTACTGTTTGCAGTCATCTCACTTTACTAGCACAATGTTGCTGTTGCCTCCATCTGTTTGGACGAAAAGAATCACCTCCTGGGGTGCAGCGTCGCCCGGGCAACACGAGATCTAACACAGAGCAACACTCAATCAGCATCATGTGAGCTCATTTGACAATGACAGATGTTTGTTTATATCCAAAAGTTTCACACTGCAGATTTTGTTTTTGCAGTGTCCTTACAAGAATACCTGCATAGACCCGTGTGTGTGTGTGTGTGTGTGTTTAGTACATGACCTATTACATCCACAGCTGTCTCTGTGAGCAGAGAGCAAACCACTGAATACAAGTGATGTCAAAGGGCACTGAACATGGCAAGCGGCGCTGATTAAAGCTGACGTTGGAGAGATAAGCTTGATTATTTCTTCCACCTACTGCAGTTTGACAGCTGAACAAAAAACTGCTGGCTCATTATGAAACGCTGCCAAGACGGACAACTCTCCACCACTGATTTGTGTTTCATTAATTCCTCTCAGAGAAAAATTGATGGATTCCTATCTTTTCTTTTTCATTACAAATAATGAAATTCATCATTTGAACCTGAACTTTGGCTGTGGCCCAAATAGCTCCCTAATAAGGAAGGACACAATAAATAAGGGCTGGACACACTGATTTCCCTGGTCATTTCAGGAGGAATCATATTTGGTTTTGTCCTAAAAGAAATTTATATAAATATGCACATTTTGAAATGCCCTATGATAGAATATTATATTCCCACACAGTTGAACTGAATTCTCAAATTATGTTTTGAAATAAGTGCCTTTTCTCACAGATTATGCATGTTTTTGACATAGTTCACAGAACTTTGTGCCCGTTTGTGTGTTTGTAATCGCTGCTATGAGGACATGTGATGGTGATTTAATCTGATTTATAAAAGCAACACTCGACGTGTATTTATCGAAAAGTATGTTCCTCATGATTTAGTTGTGGGGGAGTGCAGTGTGTTGCAGACTGTGTTAAACTTTGATGGCAGATGTCGGGGTTCACATCCTGTTTGTTGCTTGTGTTTGGGTTAAACAAACAGTTTCTTTATGGTTATGTTCTCTTTGTGAGCAGCATAACTCAAACATGTCAGAAAGAAATGAACATTTACAGGGACAGAGGTTATGGCCCAAGCAAGAAAAATCAGAACTATGACCACAAACTATAAATATTGAACTTTGTCTTTGGGTCCAGAAAGTGAAGCCAATGTTGAAATTCCTGAGAACTGTATTCTCCCGAATGGCCTTGAGGAGGCGACACCACTGATTATGAAAATAAGCCAGGTTGTAAGGCGATGATTCAAACGTGATACGTGTATTAAAGTTAGTAACCATTTCCTGAGGAGTTAATGGCTTAATAACTAGTTTAAGAGCTTTTTTCCATACAGTGCAACATCAATTTTTAGCCTGTTACTATTCCCCAGCTCCACCCTCTCCAGCTCCAAATATTATAGTCTCTACAAAACCAAGATGGTGCTGGTGCAACAACAAAACTTCAGGCTTCAGAACGTTACTTCACAAACCAGTTGGTGATGTCATGATGAGCTGGAACTAGATATAGACCCGTCTTTATTGCCACAAACAAATATTCTAGTAATAACCCGAGTGATTGTTTTGTATGTTAGATAACTTATGAGACAGGGACAGTGGCTTCTTATTATGTTGGACTTCCAGTGATTTGGCCACCTCTCTATGTCCAGTTATTGACCATGAGAATTAACAGATATAATAACAAAACTTCTTAAAGCCAGACTCGAGTTGTGATACTGGAATTTCCCTTCAATAACCTGAAACAGAAGTCATAAAAAGGCTTAAAGTGCCTCTGCAGCAGAGGCCCTGAGGACAAGCAGGTAATGAAAAGGCTCTCCTCTTAAAACCTATTTTTTTTTGGTTATTTTTCTCCTCTGAAAGGGATTCAAATTCACAACATGAATTGTGAACCAGAACTTGAAGTGAAATCCTTGGATTTTTCATAAAGTGCTACACCATAGACTTTGAACCCACAGTGCAGAGAGCCCACCTGCTTCATTACTGTCAAATTAAATTAAGTATTCTCATAGAGGTGCAGGTATCACAGGCCCATGGGTGCCCACCCACTCCAAGAACTCAAACCCATGGCCAGATGCACGGGGTGAACCTAAACCTGTTGAACCAATGGTCTCCTCCACAGCTGAATGTGTTTTTTCTTTTTCTTTTTTTTAATAAAGCAGCCTTATATCACCACAGGTACCAGAGGCCCTCAGGTAAACAGCTAATGAAATCCCTCACTCCCTCCTGGACTAAATCATCCAAATAGCAACGGGTACCTCAGGCACAGAGGCAGACTGATGGCAAAGAACCAGGCAGAGACAGAGAGAGGGAGGGGGAGCAAAGAGGAAGGGTGGATTGGTGGAGGGAAAGAGTAAGATGGAGGCGAAATTGAAAGATACGGTAGAGAAACTGTGTGCGTGTGTGTGCGTGCGTGTGCATGCGGATGTGCGCGCAGGCGTGTTTTACATTATAATGTATACCTTAAACATCTCAAGGGCTATAAATCAATGCCTTACCAAAGCTGACTCCTGAGAAAGCAGCAGGTGTCTGCGACCGCTGCTAAGCCTTTAAGGTGAAATGGGTTTTCTTCCCCTTGATGTTGTAACTATTACAACTTGAGCCACTGACTGCTGATTCTACTTTGTGTTCTCACAAATGCAAAGGCCTGCTGGTATTAAAAAGGGAAATGTCACCTGGTATTGATCAGGCTCGATGAGTCGATATCTTAGATTGTTGACTTTTTCAGAGTTTCACTTTTTTTTCCCCAAATTGGGTCTGAAGACGTGTGACATGAACTAAAGCTGCAATGTGTAACTTTTGGTGACTTTTGTTTCTGCTGATGTTTGCTGTTTTGGTCTTCGTGAAAGAGAAACGATGGAACATTATTTGTAAGCTGCATTCTTCATGAGAAAATTGGCTCTGTCAGGCAATACCATGTGACATCCTGATCAGTCTTGTGTTCTGTTTCCTGTTTTATTTTGAAATGATTACCATTGCCTCTCGTTTCCGTGTCTGCTTCCTGTGATGTGTCCGTCCTCTGTGATTACCTGCCCTCCCCTGATGTGTTTCACCTGTTTATCATTATCCCTCCACCTAGCATCTGCATCTGTTACCAGTTCGTCTTGTCTGCCGACCAGTAATGTCCTTGCCCGTATTCAAGATCAGTTACTCGGAGTCTTTTGACCTCTTTTGTATTTTTGTATGTTTTGTAGCCTTGTGCTTTTCGGGAGCCTGTTTTGTTGAAGACCAGTAAAAGGTGTTTTTCAGTTTAAACAGAGACTGTTGTCGAGTTGTGCTTTTGAGTCCACATCCAGTGTTTGTTCAGCCTGATATACTATCAGACCTGACAGAGGAAGCATTGTGTACACACAAGGGCAGGCGGGGACAAAAACCTTGGGCTTTTTTGAGTCCTAGAAATTCACTTCTGAAACTTTTAGTGGGTGTGCTTTGCATTTTCAGTCATACTCCCAGTCAGTCAACACTACACTGTTTGCAGCCGTTTCATTCGTGCAATGTTACTGTTGCCTCTGTCTCTCTTGACATGAATAAAATCACCTCAATCTTCCTGTGTGCGGCGCATGAATGTCACCGGGTGACACAAGATCTAAACACTGCTATACTGAGACAGAGAGTGTGGTGTGGTGCTGACCCAGGCTAAATCGGCATTCATTCCTTCACCCCATGGAGTGGCTCCGTGTGTCTGTCTGTCTGTCTGTTTGTTTTTCCGCATTTGCCAACATGACCAACAGAGGCCGACAGAGGGTGAAGTCTGCCATCTCTGATTGCCTTGTTTGATTATAGTTTGAATCTCATGGACGTTTGTTTATATTTAAAACTTACACACCTCACTTTTAACAATATACTGTTGAACCATATTTACTATCGATTATTACAGCATATATGTTTAGTGTTAAACATTACCATATGACTGCCTAAGCGTTGTGTTGGGTTTTTTTTGCATTTGAGTTTAAATATTCAAGGAAGACATATTGGTGGACATGTGTAAGTCCAACTTATTACCACATTGAAACATCCCAGCAATTCTTTTCAGCTGTTGTCAGTAGCTATGTTTACAAAATTGAAAGATGCGATTGTGGTGTGTGTACAAATGCTAAGTGTACAGTCAGAAATAACTATTTTGATTTTGGCCAGTGTTGTCTAATTCTCTGGATGTAGAAGAATAATTTTTCTCTGCGTCTGTGACTTTTGTGTCTGTACACTATTCTCTTTTTGGAATGAAAGTACAGCAGTAACAAAACGGAAATACGTAACATTTACATGGATCAAATATGTGATAGCAGAACCATTTATGATCAATTTGAGTCCAAATGACGGTGACATTCGGAATGAAATTTGTTTACGGACTGGCTTCATCAGATCAGAGTTTTTGGATTAGCAATGTTTACATGACATATTTGTATTCCCATCAGTCTTTTATTCCAAATAAAGGTGTCCATGGAAACATAGCTACTGACATTATCTTGCGGCTAACTCCACGTCCATTGCTGTTATTAGTATTCCGTTGCCTCTTCATTGCATCACCTCCCTGGTGAAGTAGACTTTCTTCAATGACAAACAGCCTAAAGTCTTGAGCAAAGATTAGTTCAGGCCCCATATTGAATAAAGAATCGAAACATTTCTCCTCGTTTTAACAGTCGGAGCCCTGAAATTGAGAGTCCCATGTTCCTGAGTATTTGAATATAGTGCTATTCAACACATATTTTAATGATAGAATTTCACTGACTGCAGATTTTTAACACAATTTTCTCAGAGTACTCCGGTTTCCTCCCCCAGTTCCCCTGTGACCCTCATGTGGAGGAGAAAGTGCTTGACAAAGAGTGAGTAATGTCACCAACAACAAAGTTGTCCTGCCATGGTGCCCAGAGGATTAATGCTAATATGGCCTTAAGTGATGAATCTTTTGTTTTTTTGTTCCTCAGTGGGTGCAACATGTTTACAACAGATGTCAGTTTAGTGACTGTGGTTTCCCTCTGCTGCTGAGAGACTCAAGTTCATAGTTCAATGGTTAAAGAATTAGTGAGGCCGAAAAAAAAACATGCTGGCAAGACTTTGAGTTCATGAAGCTAAACCTTGGAAATAATCCACAACACTTGACTGGTGAGGATTTATTTAATTTCTTTTTGCATAACAAATAATTGTCCCTGGTCTTGACCTTTTGTGCAAATATGTTAATTATGATTTTGTACTGCTGCTTATAGGTCAACTATAACAAAGTCCAAAAACTGGTAACTCATAAGCAACAAATACACACAATTGCACTTGATAGAAACACATGTCATTTTACTGAATCTCAGAAAATGTGGTTGAAATGTGTGATGCAGTTGAAAGGAGACGTACGGTAACTTCAGTCTCACATCAGTAGCTTTAAAACTCAGTATTTACTGTTTTTTGTTACTCAGGTAACAAAAGCATTTATTGGCCCACAAAGACATTTTGATTACTGACCCATAACATAAGAACCTTTCTATCAGAGAACAGAAGAAAAACAGGCAAGACCTTGGATTGTGGGAGCACAGCGTTGGCTGCAAACCAAGAATGACGGCTTGACTTTATGTCACGTTTTATTACATACTGTGTCTACTTTGTTGATCAGAGTGGCCGCCTCCTCAAAGTCTTTCAGCTCTTGACCAGGCCGGCACAACTTTATCCACTTGACTTTTATTTCAGTGCAAACAGATAATATCTGCAAGTATAAATCCACCAGTAAAGAGGAGAGAGCAAAAACCTTCAGTGGCCTTGTGGGCAGGATGCAGACAAAGACAGGAAATTGTCTTCTTGCTTCAGGAGTGCATTACTGATGCAGACTCTGAACTGTAAATACAAAACAAGGTTCGAAGAGATTAAGAAAACTTTTCAACTTCAGGAACTTTTTTTTGCAGCAAAATAATATTTTCTGAAAGATTCTCTTTCCGTGTTTGTGGGGGTTTTAGCCACAACTAAAAAAGGCTCAAATTACCTAATAACTGGTCACAGATGGACATGTTTTTTTTTTTCTTGATTCACTTTCTGTAGGTCACGTGAATGATTTTACTTTCTTTTTGACTAATCAGCTAATTGATGATGCAAATGCAGCTAGGAATATAAATCAAATGATCTGAGAGAGAACTAGAATGCCACACCTCCTCTACATTGCAACAAATAGCTGTAAAATGTGGGACATGTTGTACTATATTGTATTGTACTGTCAATACAGTAGAATGGTGTAAACATTGAGTAACAAACTCTCAGTAGAGACCCAGAGGCAGACTCAGACAGGATGAAATGGACAAAAAAAACAAGTCTTGTCTATAGGCAAAAATCACAGGTCGGTATACAGAAAAATCATCACAAATAACAAGAGCTACAGCATTAAATGGTCACATAATCAGAGTCAGAAATGGTAAAATGGACATTACACTAGAAAAAGACACAAGGGAAAATGCTGGAACGCTAATACAACTGATTAGATAGGGGATTATACATACTAAAAAGGGTTGAGATAACAAGCAACAGGTGCAAACAATAAGAAAAATTAGAAATCAGGATCTTGGAGGGAACAGCCAAGGGGGATGTGGACCACTGGCCGAAGACGACAACCACAATCAGCGTCAATTTAGGACGCGGCCTAGCCCACACCATCAGCCTATGATCCAAATCACCGAGCAAGGAAGATCCAGCGCCTCAGGGAAGAGCTCAAGGCACCCAAGAGGCAGCGTAAGAAGGCAGGTTATGTGGCGAAGGGAGGTCCATCAGACCTTCATGCAATCCTGAGGAAACTGCATTCAACTGCAGTCTGAATGACACAGATTCTATCAAGACAACCAGTGCCAAACTTGTTGCATCACCAAGTCTGCCTTGATACCAGACATCATCCTGTTCTCCAATGCTACATGACAGACGATCCTTCTGGAGCTGACAGTGCCCCGGGGAGGAGAGGATGTAGGAGGTGCAGGACAGAAAGACAGCTAAATAGCAGGAGCTGGTGGAGGACTGCCAAAGGAATGGGTGGAGGTCCAAGTGTATGCCAGTGGAGGTGTGCTGTCAGGGGTTTGTAAGCCATTCCCTCAGAAAGGCCTACAAAACCCATGGGCATCATGGGTCACAGCAGGAGGAGAGCCATCAGGACCAATGTGGCTAAAAAGGGAGGACAAGTGGGGGCCGTAGTAAGCCACTTGGACACAGACCAGGGCTTGGTCAACCATGGTCAGGTCACCTGGCAGAGGACTGAAACATCCAGTGAAGTCAATATCAACAGATTGATGCCTTTGAGCAAAAAACACAATATTAACATTAAGCATATATGGTAAAATATGTTATTTTTCCTATTTCAGTTAGTTCAAACTTGAGTCTGCCCATAACTCATCTGAGCAAAGTCCCATCAAGTCCCATCACCTCATTTAGCACACAGTATATCCAAGATAGAAGAAAGAATAACGAGAGGAATTGAAGAACTGAAGACAAATCACCATGATTGTGATCCTGCCAGCACCGGAGTAGATGGAACATTGTACCACCTGCTGCTTTTCTCCTCGCATTCAAACACACCATCATCAGTCATGCTCCTGTGGATTACTCAACAAAGTAACTGTGATCTGACTGAAATGAGCATTACACCCATTTTATGTATTGAATTTGCATTATATTCACTGTTGTTATGGAAATGACCTAAATGCATGTTGAAAACACGCTAATGTTTTCAGATAACGTTAGCGCACATAGTCCTTTTTATCTGCTTGGGCTCTCAAGTGTGGTGCATGTACCATGAAAATCAGAAATATTGTTCTGCTGTATATACCAGGGTATGTGATCGGAGTGGAGCGCCTCATCTCTTGCTCCATCGCCATCTAATTTTGCTAAACCAGTGTCTGAAGTATATATGAGGAAGAGGAGGATGATGAGTGGCAATAAATCTGCCTCCTGTGAAAAGTTTGTTGCTGACTGTGCTCGGCCTATTTACACCACTGTATTTTAATGTTGGTTGTAATGGTGTGACTTTGAGAGCTCAATATTTTCTCTTATTTCTGGCACTAAAATTGTTTGAGAACCGCTGTGCTAAGGGATAAACTTGTTATCTCATTGAAGTATCACTTTAGTTGTTTTTTAAAACCACATGACCAGATTTATTTAAGTGAATAAATAAACTAAGTAAGTTAGGTTGGTCATTACATTTTGCAACATTTGTTGTGAAATTATTTCCATCACAGACTAAAGGCTTTATTTTGCCATTTTTTGTGGGGCTGATGTTTTATGTATAATTTGCTCTTCCTTTTCCTCAAAATTAAGTTGAAATGACGATTACCTCATTTATTTCTGTTATTGCAGTTGCTTCATTGGTATTAACTGAGAGGGGATCAATGGTCAGGCAGGGGAAGGTGGTGTCCAAGAAGACAGAAGCTGGTCCAGAAAGAGCCAACAACTAACCTCATGGACTTCAGTCCATCACACAACTCCACACAGGATCTGACTTTCACAAAAGAAAAGCACAAACTTCAGATGTTCGTGCCTCAGTTTAATCAAGTTATCTTTATAAATATATTAGCAGAAACACAAGAGGCTGTGAATGGGTATGTAAGAAGTGTAATAGCACATAGATGTGCTGTGTGAATGGGTGTTAATGGCAGCCTTTCATGGTATGTAAGACCTAATCAAGCACTCTTCTAGTTTCAGTCGCAGGATGCCTGGGTTTTATTCAACAGTCAGGAGCAGGTGAACCGTGGCTGTTTAAAGTTACCACAGCACATTTAATATACTGTAGCTGAACTCTGGTATGTGTTCTGAGAGAAGAATGGTCACAGAGAAGTCAGAGGTGTCACCCAGTTTATTCCAATAGCTGCTGACAGCTGCCTTGCTTTGTTTCCACACCATGGCCAATCATTTAAGGCATGCAGATTCTGACCTCACTTGCTCAGTGTGTGGTTTTGTTCCTCTGTCAGTTTAACAGGCATTTCAGTTTGTGTACACAGAGAGAAAACTTTTTTTTCCTAAACATGGTCAGCTTCATGTTTATTTTTATTTTGATACATCAGTTTGATGATTATATTCAAGATTAGATCCGGACAGCGCCCCTCTACAGCCTAGCTCTTTAAAGACAATTGTTTTGTTTTTGCGGCACGTTCACCATATTCGTTTCAGTCTCACAGCTCTCAGCAGGCAGTTGTTTTCAGCAGCGAGCTCTGATAAACTCACTGTACACTGTGTTCATCCAAAATAAAACTATATTTGATGCAGCTGTGCGTTTGTGGGCTTGTTGTCTGTCTACTGCCTTATAGCATAGTGTGGAATTCCCCTCCAGAGGAATTCTGCAACACTGCCAGCGTCTCTACATGACGTATGCCTGTGTTCTCCCGTCCCACCTCCACTCACCCACTACACAGCTGCAATAAGCCTTTTTTATCAATATTGAGATCAAGTTTATTTATCAAGATTATTGACCAATTTAAGTGACAAACCAGTGGCAAGTATTCACCGCTCCTCTCTCTATCGCTTTTCTTATATATATATATATATATATATATATATATATATATATATATATATATATATATATATATATATATATATATATATATATATGTATATATATATGATATATTTTTGTTTCTATGGTCCTTTGGTAAATAATATGTCTTTTAGTGTAATGTCACTCATCCAGACTGCTTACCTGGAGCTGCATGGTGCAGGAACACCAGCAGTTATTGTTATTGACACGTGCAGGCACGTAGTCATGCAGCGGTTTAAGGTGCAGTGTTTGATTTGCTATGTGCTCTTTTGGTGGAGCGTGTATTTTCAGTAGTGGGCGATCATTTAATCTTAAGCCTAAATCGTCGTCATTGTCGAAAAACATTTCATGGGCACTTCTTGGCACTTTTCAGCAAACGTCCAAATGCAGCTGTCTCGCTTTCACTAGTGCCATGTAGCTGCAGTGCTTCCATCTTTCCTCCGTCAGTCACGTAAAACGCACTCATTCCTTTTTGCAGAACAAAACACCAGAGAGATACAGTACATGTGGAGCTGATCGGCCGGATCTGCATTGTGTGAACTCATTTGACAGTGGTCTGAATGAAGCAGACGTTAATTTATATTTAAATGTTACGCACTGCAGCTTTAAATAAATCAATGAATTAAAATATACCTAAGCAGTCAGAAAGCATCTGTACAGTAGCAGCTTGTACCGCAGGACTACAACACCTCATTAAGTACCTTATAAAGCAAAAGTAGTGATTTCACAGTAACATAATAGTAATAATCTGTCTAACATCCCACAAGTGTCTCTTACAACGCGTCAGGTGGCTTTGAATCACTTTGAAAATTAACCGTGACTAACACAGGAGAAGCTATGCGTGATTAACATGTTTCCTTCTCTTGTTGAAGGTGTATACATCTGACAATTCAGTCAGATGTGCTGCACCTTGAATTCTCTCAGGTCCAGGTGACATCATCGAGAGTGAGACAGCATAGAAAAGCACGCGGCAGCAAACAAACCTCCTTTCATGGCTATTTTAGCCAAGCAGTCAAAACAACACAGCAGCTACATTGCAGCCATCCCCTGCAGTAGATTCTTCTCAGCGTCGATCTACATCATTTGACAAATATCCAAAATGCAAACTGCGAAAACAGAGCCAGATTTGCTCTTTACCAGGCCAAAACAAGTAGTGTGTGGAAAAAAAAAGGCAGAAACTTGGCTTCCGGGGACAAAAAAAAACACTGCTTTGGTCAAAAACTTTGCCTGGAGTGAGGAAGGCAGAAAGCTTTGCGAAAGCTTTGCAAAAGCTGTCCTGCAGCGCTGTTTTCCAAATGCCAGCTAGTAATGGTGCCACCTGTTTAAAGCTGTGATTTCAGCATCCATAAACAGAGCACTCTGCTCCAGTCAGAGCCTTGATCCACAGGAAACCACAAGCTTATAGTGAACAAGACCGACTGCAATGGTTGGGCCTTAAAACGCAGCAGAAAACATGTTGCACTCCTCCTGGTCTCCTAGTTGTTTGTGTCCTACCATTGTATTTTTCTTTAATTGTACCCTGCACTTGCTTGTGCACAGCTGGTTGGTTAAAGGTTAAGGAGTTACCATGTCACCTTGCCAGGAGGAGTTCAGACGGCTGAGGGGAGAGAGCTGTTACATCTTTATACCCATCACCCTCCTTCTCTTGAAAACCTGTGATGTGATTTTAAATTAAGCTCTGCTATCTCTCTTCTCTTGACACGTTAAACTACTGTCACAGAAGTTACTGCATCTTCTATTCTCCTCCTGCTCTGATCTATTTTTAGAATTTTTACCTGCCGTTACTTTCTCTCCACTTTCATCTGCTCTCTCCTCCTCCATTACCTCCTTCACTTGTGCCTATTTTCTCAGCAGGATGTCTACTTGCAAATAAAGCATGGCAGTGTTAATTGTAATTCAATGTCTATTGTTGCCAGCACTGTGGGTGAGGAGTGGGGTAAAGGGGGGGAAAACAAAAAAGAGGAAAGGAGACGAGGTAGGGTGGTAGATATGCAGGAGAGGAGAGGAGTGATGAAGGAGAAAGGACTCTGACAAGCACCAAAAACAGACTACACCCTGCTGTCAGCAAGGATGTCCAGACTGTCTTTGCCCCTGACATTTCCCCCTTGTCTCAGCACAATCTCAGGCCTCCTGCTGAACAACAGTTCATCCTCCTCATCATACACATGCACACATTCCCACACATTCCAACAACAGTGCAAGGAGAGCTACACACCTGGGGTGAACCCATTGAAACATCCAAAACCTCTCAGTTCAGATCAAGATGTGCCATCATCTGCTTTAAAACGACACCAGCGTTTGTTGTTTTCTGTATAGATTTGATGTGCACAGCACATATAGATTTTTTTAAAGATATATACACTGTTTTATTACATGATCTAACGTGTCAAATACAGGTGAAAACAAATCCAACACATCAGAAATCCACCTTAACTGTTAAATCAGTCGTTTCTGCCTCTAATGAAAGCAGGAGATTGCATCAACATCCTCTCCATAAATAACCAACCACAGTGTTCAAACACACCGATGTTTACAACAGTACATCAGACACAGTGTTTGTTCTTGACCTGGTCTCGAACTATGCTTTGCTGCTTATCGAACGTCTCACTCACTTTGCCACATGCCACCACTCTCTTCCCTCTACTGACACAAGTTCACATCAGTTGATATGCATGTCTGTAGACATATAAATAAGTAATGTAGGTTTTGGTTCAGAAACCTGAGCTCACACTTGTCTGTGGTCTGCAGAAACATACAATGGCAATGTGATCCTGGCGCCTGGGTTTCATGGTGGTCCATGGCTGAAGTCTCTGCAACACGAGAGGGAGTTCACCTTGAATTGAGGTTGGTTTGTCAAATGCTTTTGCAAAGGAAAAGAAGAATGCACTCGTGAGGATTGCACGGTTTGTATTTCTGGATATGAATAGAAATCTTCTGTTGTTAAATCGCCGAAAAAAACGTATTTATGTGACATTAACCGGTTACATTACCAGACATTACCAGTGTGTGAAAGGTAGGATCATGTTCTAACTCGGTATATATAAAAAAATGTATGTAAATCGCATAATTCTATCACCCTTCCTCAGGAATCTCCCAATACAGCATACAGTAAGTGTGGAGCCCTGAAGTTAAATGCAGCCAGGAATCATGTGACAGCGCCTTAAATGTTGGTTTTGTAAGCAGGTCAGCAATGCTGACC
Organism: Solea solea; assembly: GCF_958295425.1. NCBI lineage: Eukaryota > Metazoa > Chordata > Actinopteri > Pleuronectiformes > Soleidae > Solea > Solea solea. The sequence continues at coordinate 5,829,738 of NC_081148.1, read as the reverse complement.
ATTGCTCTTCTGTTGCAATCAAGGAAAGCGTTCGCTGGTTGTGGCATCAGCTGGTGTTATCAGGAGCAAAATGTTCCCACCACATGCAGAGCCCTGCTGAGTAATGGCTGCTACCCAGACAGTACCCACCCCCACACACCCACCCACCCCGACAACCACCACGAAGTCCCCTTAAGATTAATGTGGATGTAAACTGCACCCGATGAGAGAATATAGGGGAAAAAGAAACAGTGTGCAGACAACTACTGGCTTTTCTACAAGCATAACACAAGTCCTAGATAATAAACAAAGTAAAGGCAAAGAAAGGATTAGTCTTTACATCTCTTGGTCTGTTTTGTGTTCAATGAAACACAAAGACGTAAACCTGTATGAGCTGGATGACCCGGCGAGTCCGGCTTACAACTGGTGAGAGAAGAAAAAAAAACGTCAGAAAATAACAGATCATACAACCTGAAGCTGGAGGAAACGTTGGCACAGTGCAGCCAACAGGGAGAGAAAAGACCAAACTCACACAAACCACTGTGTCAACAAAAAATAAACAACACATTTTGTTTCAAAATAAAAAAAGAAAAATCAATGGAGCAGGGGAAGCTGGACTGAGGACGCGGGGGAAAACAGCTCTTTCCTTTCAGAGTCACTGCGGAGCAGAGACCAAAACATGTGTGTTAGTGACTTTCTCAATACTCAAGGATCTTTACAGTTTAAAAAAAAAAAAAAAATGTGAATCTGTGGAAAATCTTCCTGCAAGGCATCAACATCACTGTATTACTCAAGTGGAAAACACAGAGAAACTGTGACTGAACACATAAGACGCTCACAGATTCATTGATAAAACAAAACCAAATCTCAACACTACTCTGACTAATCCTATAGCATACTGTTCACAAAAGGAATGATTATTTGTCATTGTGTTTTTTTAGTGACTAATAATGATTCTTAATAATACAATCCACAAAAAATCTTCCATTATTTGGCATCAAACTGGTCTCAAATTGTGCTCCGTAGCTTCGTGGACGTTTTCACATAACACGCCATCTGTTATCCCTCCACCAACGTTGCTTTAAGAACTATATTTTTATCATCATTTTGACATCTCGGAGAATTATGTTCCTTAAGAAACATTTTTCAAGAATGGGGGTTGCACAGTAAGACTATTCTGATTCCAATTCCAGTTTTTCTGTGCAGAATCTACATGCTGTCACCGTGCTTCCAAAAGTTTGCACTTCTGTCTGTCCTGTGAGACAGATCTCTCACCTGAGACTCTGTCGGCGGTTCTTGGTTTTTTTCATGCTGGGAGGTTTTTTCATAGTTTGTCCTTAAAACAGAGGATGTCGCACAAGAACAAATTGTGATTGGTCTAATAGAATTTATTTAATTAGGTCAATCACAAATTGAAACAATGCAGTTAGCATTGTCATAAAAGCTGCAATTTAATTCCTCTCTGTTCAGCTGTTGTCAAATTCAAAAAATATATTAGAAACAGTTCATATTTTTTTATTCTCATCCTTGCAGTAGAATACAAAGAGGTCACTGTTTTGATGGCGGCATGCACTCAATGCTCCATTACATTTTAAATCTATAACACAGTGAATAATGAACTGAACCTTGACTGGAGGAAAATGTACATCACAAATCAAATTGCAATTGTAATATCTGTCCAAAAAATAGTAGCTTCCCCATGACGCTTAAATGATAAATGGTATAAATCAGATTTTTTTATACTTTTGGGAGTGAGGGAACCAGCATCCATCTCCCCCCAAAGTTGTCCAAACTAATAGGTTTGCAGTGTCCTCGGCTACACAAAATTAACTGCAGTCACAGCTATGTTTAAAACAGAATTGAGATGTGGTTCCATGCTTTAGGATGCAAGCATTGCATTTTTCACAGCTAACTTGTGCTTCAGTCATGAAAGCATCCAGAAGTCTATACTGGATATTTTCTCGCCTGTTTTCCTGCTAAATAAGACATAATATTATTGTTTATTGTTAATAATTCCTCCCAACCTATAGGTTGTGGACACCTAGTAGTCCCCAGACTCCACTTTGAGAACCACTGCAATGGATGGATAGAGAAAGAAAAAACAACTCTTTACATGTTATAGCCCTTAAATGAGCCGGGATTGGATTATCATTATGTTAAATGAAATATTTGTTTTATTTTGTTTTGTTATGTTGTTATTCATAAAGTTTGCTCATAATTGATTGTTCAGTTCATGATGCGCAACATCACAAATGAGAGTATTGGTTGGAAAACGTGTTCCTTTCTCCTTAAGGCAACAGATTAAAATTGATTAAATCCACAGAGAAAAAGAAAGAGTGGAGATAAAAAGAAGAACAAGGTAAAACATGCTGTGAGAAAGAGGTAAGTAGAGAAAGAAGGGAACATTGATGAGCAGTGATAAGTGAGGAAATGGAGAAAAGAGAATGGATGTCGGAAAGATAGAAAAGGATAAGGTTAACAGATTCAAAGGCAGGGCGAGAAAGAGAAAGTTAAGGGCTAGAGAGAGTGATTAGAAAACAAAGGAGGGCCGTTCCAGGCCCGGCTGCGCGGGTATGCAGTTTGTTAAATAGCTTTCTAATGGAACTGGTAAAGCAGTGAAGCCTGTGACACTGTTAGCCGGCACACCACAGAGAGTAAAAGAAAGAGAGAGAGAACAATGGAGAGGTCAACTGCAAGAAAGAAAAAGGACAATAGAGGCAGGTCAATCATGAGTAATAAAAAAGAAAGAATCTGATAGAATAAAAGAGGAGGAGGAAATTACTCAAATGTAGATTTCATTGAGTATAACATGGAGTCATTCTGCCCTCAAGAGGTGATGAATGTAACTGTAGCTCTGCTGCAGCTGAGAAACAGTGTACATGCCCTATGCACATACTGCATCACTATCAAGACAAAGATCTGTATCATATAGAATAGTTTACTTTCCTGAATGGTTTGGAAGCCTGTACCCAAAATGTGGACACCCAGACAGGGGAATAATTAAGCTTCATTCAGTTCAGGCTTTGTGGACGGCATGGCACTGGCACCTCATAAGATGAGGTGAGAAGGCGTACAGGAGAATATTTGAAAAAAGTAAAAGGTCAGCCATGTGTGAGCACTCTAAATAAGCAGAACAACCTGGCACCAAGTGGAGGAAAAACCAGAGAGAGAGCTGCTGATGATGAGATGATAATATGCAAGTGTGCAGCCAAGGAGCCTCCAGCCAGTACCAGCCACACCTAGCCTCAGGAGAAGATCAGCACAGCAAATGGGAGGGGGAAAATTGAAATGTACAAAAATACAACAGATGGTTGGTGCCCTTTACCTGTCTTATTGATTTTTTTCATGGTAGAAGTCTCTCAATATATTCAAATCCAAAATGAAGGTTGTTAATGAGCTGGGACACACACACACACACATGTGAAAGCTGGGTTGGATCTGGGAGATGGTGGAAGCTTGAGGCACACAGCAGAAGGGTTATATAACAAAGAGACAGGGAGAGTCTCCATCCAGGGAGGATGAAGACTCAACGATGGTTGGAGCCTCACTGTAAGACAGCAGAGAGCTGACTGGCCTGCTCCATCTGCCCATTAGATTGGGGGTACTATCCCAAGGTTAAGCCGCACATTGCACCCAATGCCTCACAGAATGAAACAGTATCATAGGGGATACCAGGAAACCTGAAGACACAAGAAGATCAGCAGTTTCCAGAGCAGATGTCAGTTTAGGCAGAGGCACAAAGTGGACATTCTTGGAAAAATGGTCAACTATGTTCATAATAACTGTGTTACTATTGGAAGGTGAGGTCTGATGACAAAATCCACTACTATGCGAGACCATGGATGGCTGAAGATTGGTAGAGGGTGCAATAGATTAGCAGGGGGGGAAATGAGAGGATTTTTCATGGGCACAGATAGAAGAGGCAGCCACACAAACTCCAGGTTAATGTTGCAAGATCCAGGGTGATAAAAGAGGGTGGAATTGAATCGGCCTAGGATGAGGGAGCAACAAGCCGGGCGTGAGTTTAACCTTTTAGCAGTTTGCAGATATGACAGGTTTTTATGATGTGTTTAGACCACAAATTTAGCTCTGAGCCCGTTAACCCCCCCAGAGTGGATTAACACAGGAGCACTGTATTTTAACTGCTAAATGCTGAATCTACTTCTGGAGCTTGTTCTCCAGAAGGCATTGGAGAACAAGCCTCACGTGTTGGATGTGCTCCTCCATGTTTCTGGAAAAAATGTCATCCAGATGAACACAAAACATTTGAGCATGTCTCTGTCAACATCATAAACAAATGACTGGAAGACAGTGGGCATGTTTGTGAGTCCAAATGTCTTTACCAGATACTCTACCCCATTGATGCAAATAACATTAGCAATCCAGAGGTCCAGCTTGGAGAAGACTATGGCCTGGGCCTACGGTTAGAACAAGGCGTCAGTGAGTGGGGGGTATTTATTCTTAATGGTAATGTCATTCTGTGGTATAGTCAATGCATGGGTGAACATTACTGTCTTTCTTTGTCACAAAGAAGAAGCCTGTGCTGAGAGGAGAGGAGGAATGTCTGATAAGGCCAGCAGCCAAGGAGTTGCTGATTTACTTCTCTGTGTCCTGCCTCTCGGGATGAGACGGATTGTAAAGTCTACTCGAGAGGAGGTTAGCACGAGGAAGTAGAGCAGTCATATGGTCTGTGAGGAGGCAGAGAGTGAGTGAGTCTTGACTAAATCAGGGGGCTCAGGTAGTGAACTAAAAGGTTAGTTTGGTAAGGCTGAATGTAAACACTGAGAATAGCAGAACATGCTCCAGCTAACTATAGCCGTATCATATTAGCCATGGGAAACTAAACCTACAGTTGAGGTGGGAGTAGGGAAATACTGAATGTGTTCAGAATGATAAGAGTCAGAGGAATAGTCGATGAGTTACAACTGCTGTGTTGTCCATCACAAGCATTTGCTGTTTTTGGTGAGTCGATTCATTTAAGCAGTATCAACTAAACCACCATCGATGAAGTCTGCACCACAATCAATTAAGGTCTCAAGGGGAAAAGGATTGTGGGACCAAACAAGGGAAGAGGGAACATTGAGCCATTGTGCAGGACTGGTGGGAAATGTTGTTTGGCTCACCAGGACACTTTCCATCACTGACAAGCCCCGCCCCCTCCTTTAGGCATTGTGGGGCACTGGGCCAGTTAATGTCCAGCTTGTCCACAATAAATACAAAGGCCCTGTTTCACTTGCCGTTGGCGATCGGCTGGGTCCGTCCTAGCTGCACTGGCTCCTCCAGAGCAGCAGATGGTGCTCCAGGAGTCAGAAGTGAGGACAGAGACAGACTCAGGCTCAGGGGATGGAGGTGAGGGAAGACACTGGTTAGGAGGTGGAGAGGCTGTTCCCCAATGTTTCTTTCCCTTGTGCCGTTCTCTAATTATGTTATCAATACAAGAAGCAAACCTGAATCTGGTTCATCCCACGTATCAAAGTCATCCTTTAATTCATCACTTAACCCATGTTGGCTCATTCCACCCACTCTCTGGGGTAAGAAATCTACAGATTGAGAACACTGACACAAATACAGTAAACGCTTAGGTGACTTCTGGTGTAACGCACCTCTGACTTAAAAAGGATAAGAATTAAGCACAGGAGATCTAGACCCCTATAAACTAGTACCCCTTTACCGGTTCATTAGGTAAGCTCTTCTAAATCTATCATTAGGATTAGGAGTAAGGTTGTTGATGAAACACTAGTGAACACTGAAGAAGAAATTGGCTACATGCCCCTAACTCGCCAGAGTAATGCTGAGGAGGGTAAATGAATGGCTCATGGGAGGGAGAGGGCACTGTGGCCTGAACAGTGGAGAGCACATGGTCGTTACTCACAGGTGTAGATGAGGCAGAGGGGAAGGCATCTGGTCAAGAAATGAGTTGATTTAACTGTGAGGAGATTTGTTTTACACTGGCTGTAAGTCCATTAAGGGAATCCATAGCTAAGACTGAGCTGAGAGTGCGTATTGGAGAGTGTCTGGGTCCGTTGGGTCCATCTTTTGTCCACATTGTACTGTGGAGGCATGTGGTCTGCAAACAAATGCACAGATGAGGTTAGAAAGACTTCAGGAAAATATAACACCAGAAATCAATATTAGTTTTTGCATCCATGTGTTACCACTCTGAATACGCTGGATGATCTGGCACCAGGTGGAGGATAAACCAGACTCTATAAGCTGTTGACAATGAGATGATGAGATGCAGGTGTGTAGGAGCATCTAGCATCGACAGTCATCCAGTCTCAGCAGAAGATCAGTTCAGCAATAGGGAGGGAAGAGCAAAGTGGGAAAAAAAAAAACCATCAGAAATGCACATAATCACAGAAGGCCTATATCATAACATCATAATCAGAACAAATCAATTCCATTTGCTTAACAACAATTTATCACAACATACATTATCTCAGGGCAGTTAACATTGTCAGGCAAATAACTTACAATATCACAGAGGAAGGAAAAACACTATGCAGTTCACACACTAAGCAGGAATTTGACATTAGTGGAGAAAAATAAACACCCTTTTTCAAGAATAAATCTCTGAGATGTGACTCAGAGATGTGCAGCCATCTGCCTCAGCCAGATGGGGTGAATTCATCCAGATCTGCACTAAATTCAACCTAATATTAGTACAATATATGTGCCTGATTTAATATCTGATTAATCTCCATGATGTCTGCATTATTTCTTGAGAAATGTATTAAACAGTTGAAAGATGCAAAGTTAAAGACAATGAAGAAAAACACTCCTATCCTTCCTCATTATAGGATCCACTCCTGACATTAATGTGTTTTTCCTCAGCCCTAACTTTTCTGTAAAAAAACAAAACATTTTTTTTTGTTTAGTAGTTTTCACATAACTAATGCCAACAGATGTCCAAATTTCAACATTGGAGGAGGTATCACAGTTGTAGATATTTTATTAAAATGATATGTCACATCAGTAAAGTGTTCCTGGAGGTAAGATTGCCTTGAGCTGTTCTAGTTTCACAGATGATCACAGATGTAGCCAGACCTTGGGTGCCACAGAACATGCCACAGGGATACACACAGAATGAACGAGCATAATTACTGTCACACGTTACCATTTTCTCCGTGGCACCGAGGGATAAACATTCTTCACTGTGTGAGCTGTCAATCACGCTGACGGCTACAAAACTGCATACACAGTTTCTGACAGTTTTTATGATGCACACTCTGAAGTAAATAGTGAAACAGAGTTAATAGATTTGCTGTGTCCAAACAGTTTGTTTTGTTAAAATAAAACCATGTGTCACTATTGACAAAGAAGATGTCACTCATGCAAAGTAGTTTTACCTGCTTCAAGGGACTTTAGGTGGATTGACTTTAATCCTAACCCAATGCAAATAATTAGGGGAATGTGTCATTTCAGCCTTTCAGTTAAATGAAAATAAAAGCAAGATCATATTTTTCTAACCCCAAACTCCTTCTGTAGCAATGTCCAGTGTTTTAGCTTCAAAGGTCATTGTTTTTCAAATAATTTTTGCAAATTTATCATTGAATTTAACATTTGAAAGACAGGTTAACACATGAGTTAAATTGAACTTGCTGCAGATGATAATATCAAATATAACCCTTTAACGTCTAAGCCTCAAGTCAGTCCGTCTGGACTTTTTGGCTTATTTTAACCATAAAGGGCCAAAAGGTGTCCTGTGAGTAAGTGCTTTTGCCCATTTTTCCAGAATACCTTTTAATATCTGGCAGTTATTTATAATTTACCGCATGTTAAAACAGTGTATTACCAATTTAAAATGTAAAGTTTTATTGAGGAAAAAACATTTTAGTTGTGAATGAAGATTTTGTGTTAAATTTGAAATTTGAACAGTTATAAAACAAATGTTTTCTCTCAATGTCCAAAAAATGGAAAACTTATGTACAGGTGTTTTTCCAACTCTCTCCTCTCTGGTGACAAAGACGCTGACTCCCCAGCTTCCTGCAACAGCGTGAGTGAAATTACCGTAATGACCGCATGTTGGCTTTAGCGTGCAACTTCTGATCTTTCAGAAACCGTTGGAATGTTTCCGATAGCACAAACCGTCGTGAAATTACAGAAATGCAAAGCCCTTGCACAAACGTGTCGTCTGCGATACATTCGGTGTTAAAGGCATGAAGACATTAAGGATTTAAAAACAGTCATCAATTGCCTTTTTTCAAGTTAAACAGTTAAACTCTGCATGCAACATAATCACACAACCCACCATACAGAACAGCCAGGCCTCTGGGCCCCTCAAAGCCACAGGTTGAGGAGTGTTTCACAGACTTCTCAGTTCTAAGACTCTGGAACAATCTTTCCAATGCATTTGTGGAAGTTTTTTTTAAAACCCATTTTCATTCCCACCTCTGAAATGCATTGCAATATTTTTAAAATTGTAGTGTGTAAGCAAATATCCAGTATTTTCCATTTTTATTGTCACATGAATTCATGAAGCCTTTCAGCTCCACACGACCTTGTTTTTCAGAATACATTTATTTTGTTCATTTTTGGAGGAACTGCTATCGAAGTTAATTTGACCTTTATCTTTCTGAATATTCTACAGGTGGGTGGATGATTTCAAAGTAGATTTAAAATTTGTCAAGTGTCCCTGAACACAACACTCCAGCTATAACTAATGGCTTCCTTGTGCTGCCTTAAACATTCATACATACATAAGCCTTTGCTCTTTCAGCTCCGAAGGGTGAACTTTGATTTCAGTCTAAAAATGCTCCTGACAAAATAACACATCACGGCATCAAAACACTATAAAGAAAGTCTATTTGGTGATTTTTCCCGACCCCCCCCATTTTCCGTTCCCCTCTGTTCCAGATCAATTGGTCTCTTTGAAGACGGATCGTAAGAAGAAAACTGAGCGGCTCAATCCATCATTTTGTCTGCCTCAGGCCCTGCATCATAAACAATACAATATCTGAAAGTGCGTGTAGAAGCCTGGCGCAGTTCAAAGCTATAACCACAAACAAACAGAATGGAACCATGCCAGTTATTTCAGTATTACTGTTATACCCATTTCTTTTGCTTCACACCACTTAGGATCACACTGAAGAGGTGTTTATGTATATCGGACGCTCTTAATGCAGAACAAGAAGAGACTTAGTCAGCATACATGATTCACCACGCTGCCGAAACTGGATGCTGTGCCTTTCCATCACAGGAGGAACGAGCAAAGTCTGCAGAACACAACTGGGAGAGAAGAAGCGTGGAGGATTACAGCCTCACACATTTTAAAGCTGCGGTGTTGAGGAGAAGAATCCAAATCAAGAGACTTCTGATGTTTCTAGGGCTTTAAAATGCAGATAAAGTTTATTTTCTGCATTTTTGTGACATTATTTTGAAGAATCATATTCGGTGTGATAATCAGTATTTTCCAATCTCAAAAATCCTCCACTCAATCTGCACTTCAAGTTGTTGCTGTTAGAAAAAAACAAAAACAGTTCACTGGTCAAAGCAGTAACAATAGATAATTTTGCATTGGCAAAATAATTCACATTTGATGCTGGAGTGAGTATTTTAGGAGCACAACAGTGTGTAATGTCGGGACATGTCACCCAGTGCAGCGGTGTGACTCATTCTCATGGTTTTAACAACCCACCATTTCTGAAACGCTATTTCAAAGCCTCAATCTTAGTGTTTTGGCCAGCACCATCTTTGTTTTTTTAAAACCAGAAGTAACCATATTTGGAAGAGCAGGGGTCTAACTGAGAACACTTCACCACTTCACTTCACTTACACCTGCAGCTGCAGCCATGCACCTTGTTTCTATGCCCAAAACTCACTTTTATCTCCCCTTTGACTTTGAGTGTCACGATAATTTACAAAATGGACATCAAGCTGAATTAAAGTTCTGAACCTAAGATTGAGGCTATAAACTCCTCAGCAAAATGTTTAACGACACTATAACACAAGTGAGAGGTAGGTTTATTTTCTCATTGACTTTCATACACATTGATTCCTCAGTTAAACCAGAGGAGTTGCCCCCAATAGTAATTTCAAATACTTCTTTCTTTTCGTTCCTCCATGATCTATTGATGTCTAATGTTAAAAAAAATTTGATTATTGGCAAATATTGTTAAAGTCATCACGACAGGGATGTCAGCGCTCTAGTAGCTTCAGCATATTTGTGTATGACGATGCTGACTCACTGGGAGTCCATCACTGACTCCCGTCCAGTAAAGCGTTGTGCCGCCCCAATCCGACAAACCAATCAGATGCTCCCACTCCTGATGAATCTGGGTTCATCCGGTCTCTGCCTCCTCAGGCTGGTCCCTCCGTCCTCCGTGTATTGGTTCAGACATACACAGTGGAAATGTCCTTGTCATCATCTTGGAGGAAGGAAAATTTCCAACTTTAAACATTATTCGCTCAGAATTCAGACTCTCAACAAACAACCGTCTACAAAAAAAACTGCACAACAGATGTACTTGTTGCATCACTGTCCCTCCACTGCTCCGGATAAAGGCTGGGGATCTGTGCCTGTTCATCGGCTCATTAACCAGCATCTATCCTGCTCTATTAGCTGTAATGAAAAAGGTCCCTGAAGGTGGCAGTTCTGCTACACTTAAGTCCCAGAGACTTAAAGGCAACTATTTTTCCCACTGCTGACTCCCCGGCCTGGTTAGTGCACACAGTGTTTTTCAATGGATGCAGGGGTTACTTGTATCACAGACAGTCACCAAGTGTAATAGCGCCGGTCCTTACTATTCCACTTCAGACAAAAATAGCTCTTGTTTTCTGTCACCAGGCAAGAAAAATAACCTGCTGCTTTTAAGGCCCAGGACAGAGAAATCAGCTCCTCATCCAAAAACAAAAAAAAAACATTCCACTCACAGTGGGTTTACATTCAGCCGTATGGCTGCATAGTTTCCAGAGGCAGAAAGAGTTTGCAGATGGCGTTTGTTTTAAAAATGTCTTTCATCGCCAAAGTGCAGGAGCTGACAGTTTCAGACAACAAAAAACAAACAAACGAGAAAAAAAAAAAAAAGATGAGACGGCTTTTCAGAAGCGACAAACACAAATACACAGACCCTCACTCATACTGACGCAGAAGCATCTCCATGGAAACACAAGCAAGAGTATAACCTGTCTTCTGTCACTCACACACTCACAGTGCAAGCCAGGACTGATGATGATGATGATGCTGATGATTTATTTATGTTTTCCCTTTCCAGTGCAGCACAGTACAGTTTGGAAGGGTTTACCTTCATCTGGATTGCTTTTCTTCTGTGGGCTGTGTGAGCCGGATGATAAGAGCTGCATCAGCCTCGTAATTACCACATCATACCAGCACGACTCACTGCAGCCCATCAACAAATCCACCCTCATAAGAAGAGCATGATAAAGTTAACAAAGGATAACAATGAAACACAATCGTCACTAAAATAAACTACAAATGGCCTTTGATCCTCTCTCTCTGTCGAACGACAGGGTGTATGTAAAGATGGTGTGTTTTTTGTCTTTCCTTACACTGTCTCAAGGAAGCGAGACACTACAGACTGTAGTATCTGAAACACTGTGCTGAGTACCCAAACTGGGAGCGACCAAAACTGTACCTCTCATTGGAAACAGGGCTTTATTTTATGTTGGCAGATGATGGTGGTGATGGTGATGGTGTTTTAACACACGGTTAGCCCTAAGTCTAACCACTGTTTGCTGCAAAGAGGTCTTTATCAGTTTCTTTTAAGCATGGATGAAGAGAAACCGCCAACAATAGCAGTTGCCAGTTTACCTCTGAAGGTTACAGAAGTTGTGTTTATCAGTGTTTTCTGTCATCCAGGGTTTGGAAAAGACATTTGTCAGTTTCATCTGAAGGCTCACATTTGTCCTGTTTTTTAGAGGCTCTATTCATTTTTTTCTTTCCTATTTGTTTTATTTTTAGCGTAACGTAATCATGACAAAAGCATTTTGCCCCTGCCCTATTATTTCTATTGGTGAATTGTGAATCGCTGATGTTTGTATGACTACCGTTGCAGCACGTCTGGGATGTGTTTCTTGTCTGTTGTTTGCACCTTGGATCATGTGGCAAAATGTTTCCATCAGACAGATTTCTGTGGCATTTTCGGAAAGGATGGAGTAGAGAGAGACAGGAAAGACAGTGAGAGCGTTAGTGAAAGACATTCAGTAAATGGTCCACTCAGGAGTAACATTGGTGACCAGTTGCTGAAGGCTTTTTACTGCAAATACCCAAATATTGGCAGAAATTTTTAACATCCTTGTGTCTGTGAGTCTTCTTTGGAGGCACCGGGAACCTCTGGTTTCCTTGGTAACGGTTGTGTCAAGTGATGAGAAGCATCTGCAGGTTCCTTTCTTTGAGAGACTTGTTATTAGAGACACTTGTCATATAATATCTCTGGTATTGAACAAATCAAATTTCTGTTCCACCAGGAAGCTGGTGTTAAAGCTGCAACTCAGGTGTTGTGGGTGGAATACATAGCCACAATTTTGTTTTTATTTCTAAAAAGCAACAGCAGCGCATCTTCAGAGAGAAGCTCTCTGAAGATTTTTATTAAAACATTGATTCTCTTCTGCATCAAAGCAAACTTTTAAACCAACTGTGGAGACTAACGCTTTGAAAAGGCTGAGGCAGAGAGTTCTTTTTTAATGTTAATTCAATTCTAAATTCTATGACCAGAATTTAAAACAGTTTTATGAACAGTATCTTCACTTTTATATACATTTCTTGTGATGTGTATTTTCAGTTTCATTGCCACTTTCCGTCATATCAATCCTCCGTTATTCAGGCACGTAGTAGACAAATCAAGATTAATTTCTTTACTTTCTTGCTGAGAAGTAAGTAATTTATTCCAGTAAGTGAAAATTGCCTGAGCTCAATAACCCACTGCACCAAACAGGAGGAACTCATTTATTTTTGTCAGAGTTTCTGTTTCATCATTATTTCAATGTGCCCATGTTGAGCATTTTCATATCAGCGTGTGGATTAAGTAACACTCTGCTTAGTGTCAATCACCCGACACCCACACAAGGAAATGAAAAGAAATAATCCCTCAAAACTGTAGCTACAGACTCTGTCACGCTCTCACAGTATAAGCTCAGAGCGAGTGAGAGTGAGAGAGAGAGAGAGTACGACATGTGACAGTCTTGCCTTCTTCTCTATCCAGTTTATTTCCATCCTTGCATTCAGTTTTCCTCTTTTTACTTACCCAACTATTAAACAGTAACCACAGAAACTTTTTAAATTCAAACACCAAAAAGGTGATGGTGTCAGCTGGGATTGGCATCAGCAGTCCTGACCCTCATGTGGAGGATAGAGTGGTTGGATGACAGTTACCAAGAACCAGCCTGACACCAAAACACGGTTGCCAGAAGGGACGCAACAGAAAATCTGTTCATATCTGTTTAAAGCTGCAGTATATAACTTTTGATGTTATATGTACATTAATATTAATGCCCATTTATACTCTATGCAAGAGACAGATGGACGGAGCCGTTTGTCTATACATTCTGTCCGTCATTGTGCATGTCACTGGAGACTTTGGGATGACGGACGAAACAGAGCAATTGTGGGGAGCAGTATAGAGTCAATAGTCCAATGAGTCTGCCAGAGCTACTAATGGACACAGCATGTTTAAATTGAGGGCCTAGCTGTCGTTGTGGCAGACATGGAAATATTGCAAGTGCCGTTTATCATCAATCTCCCTCATCTGCAACACCAATGAGTAATATTTCACCGTTAATGGGGACGACTTACAGTACATTCAGTGATCTTGTTATCCACTGTGTTTCTGTCTACTTCAGATCAAGCACCAATAAAATAACATCTTCACTGGTCACCAGGGCAGTGAGAGGGATGACCTTTACAGAAGTTAAACAGATGAAAACAGATGAGTATAAATGCATGCTTCATGGACAGAAACGCGCAACATTATGAGTGTGTTGTGTCCTTCTTTCCATGTGTGCGTGTGTGAGTGTGTGAGGACGTATAAAACACAGGGAGCGTTGACATTTGACTGTTCCTCACCTTTTGACACCCCTTAGGGCTTGTTGAGGGTTAAGACTTGCTTTTAGGGTTAGGGGTAGAATTGGGTTAAGGTTAGGGTTTGACATTTAGTTGTCATAGTTAAGGTTTGAGTAAACGTGTGTTAATGATGAGACTGTGATGAAGGAGGGTGAAAGGAAAATGCTAAATAATGGAGGCAAGACAACTTGACAGAATTTCCTTTTTTTGTCTCTCACAGAAGAACTGAGCGAGCGAGAGAGAGAGGGGAGAGGGGAGAGGTGGGGCAGGGGCCACACAGGTCATTGATTGCTCTATTTCAGTGCTCAGAGTGAAAAGGCGAGATGACGGTGCTTCTCTGTCTTTAAACACAGACATTGAGGAGGAGGTGGAGGCACTGATGAGTAATTTTGTGCTCAAATTGCACAGAGATGGAGGAAAAGAAATAAAAAACAAACTAGCTTGATCCTTGACATTCTCGCCAGAGTGAAGGTTTCAGTTTCTGACTTTCACTGCTGGAGTCGCCGTGCATATGTTACTCTCAGATAACAGCTGAAATGCCTCCATCTGTAATTGTAGTCTGGTGGCCTGCAGACTAGATGGAAATGTCAGCAGGGCTCGGCAAATTGCCTCAACAGCTTTTTCCAAATTGTGTGTATGGGTTGTCATTTTTACATCTGTGTGTGTGTGTGTTTTTGTTGCTACTTTGGGAACTTTTTTTTAGTGCAGACATCACGGTCAGAAATTAGCAGGGATTTTGGGCAAAATGCCCTTGAGATATCTGAAATTTGCAAGGTGCTTTTTAATGCCCCTATAAAATAGACAGTTAACTTTTGCAAAGCCAGCTCTGCATCTGTAGCGCACACAACTCCAACTCCTTACTCCTACGCGCAACCTCAGCGTTGTTTGCCAGAGCAGCAAGCAAAGCTACACCATACTGGCTATTCGCAGAGCACAGAGCAGTTAAGATATAAAATATGGAAACTCATACTGAATGTATGGCCCAGATGCACCAGTCAACTTTACTGAAACAGTCACTGAAGCTGGCCCTCCCTCGGGAAGCTGTCAAACACTTTACTGTGCAGCTATTGACAGTATGGGACTAATAAAACATTTAATTTTCTTCATTGTTGTGGTAGTGCAGTTGGCATTCAAGTGGCATTAAAATGTCAATAAATATTATATATTATAGATTGATTTATGATTGAAAAAAATATGGTATTACACAACATTTGATAATATCCAGAATCTTCCAAAACATATTTCACAGGGGGCAAAAAAAATATCATGTCTGAGGCTTTGGTTAAAGTTACGGTTAAGGGCCTTTGGTGAGGTTGTCTAAATGAATGGAACTCACTAAAAATACTGTGTATGTGTGTGTGTGTGTGTGCGTGTGTGAGCCAACATTATTTTCATTTATTTCTATTGTATTTCAGTTGCCTTCAGCATCACCGATTACTTTGGTAAAATGTTACGGCCTCTGATAGGCAAATCAGAATAGGCTTGATAGGAGACCGAACAAATACGCCACAAGTTGAAACTAACTAGCAAAATTATGTCATCATTCAAGAACAAAGTGAACGAATGAAAAGAGTTGGAGATCCTGGTAAAAAGTAACAATAGGTGGGTAGCATCTGGACCAGCCCAGCAAGGGGTCATCGGAACCAGCGCGTCCCCAGAACTTAAACAAAAATAAATCTCCCACCAACTTATGTACTATATTAAGAATTGTGAAATCGGTGCCATCACTAATTGTTTAAATCAATAACTAAACAATCATGGGGGACTCGCGCTCACTACCCAGCCTCGTCTTACGGTTTCACTCTCCCTGCAAAGGTCGCACAGCTTACTTTTAAGACCACCCAACTCCTCCAGGATGACGCCATCTCCTTCTCCCCTCACAGTGCAGGGATGTAATCATTGGAATGAAGCACAGATTAGAGAGGAGAGGCGGAGAGGAGAGGAGGCGGAGAGAGACAGCAGCCACACGCAACACCCCACACAAGAGGGTAAATAACGGAAAAACAAAGTTATTCACACACACACAAAAACAATCAACAGCACGACAACATGTCAGCCAGGACATTGTCCATATCCTTGACATGCCTGACTTCAATGTTGAAGGCTTGTAAAAAGAGTGCCCATCTCATAAGTCTCTGGTTTGGTGTTCAGCGTCTGTTGAATAAATACCAAAAGATTGTGGTCTGTATAAACAACAGGGGGGGGGGGGGGGGGGGGGGGGGGCACCAACAGAGCTGACATGAACTTCAAAATGTGTCAAGACCAGGATCAAGGCAAGAGCTTCTTTTTCAATAGTAGAATATACCCATTGCTGGCCATTAAATGTCTTACAAAAAGAACAAAAGAAATTGGGCGGTCAATTCCAGCTCTCGCCCCCACATCACTAGTGTCAGCTGAAATTTTGAGCAGCCGAGCAAAAACAGACACCGCAAGAACTGGGGTAGTGTTCAGCAACACTTTAATGGACTCAAATGCATGTTGACAATTCAGAGACCATTAGAAATTACTTTTTGGACTTAGCAAGTCTGTGAGCGGGGCCACAACAGCAGGAATATGTTACGGTATCCCTCAGACAAATCAGAAAGGTTTTTACAATCACTCCTATAATATCCTGCCATCCCCAAGAAACAACACAGCTCTCATCTCAAAGTTGGAGCAGGAAACGAGAGAATGGCCTCCACTTTGGATTATCCACGCTTAACTTGCCAAATGGCACGTGTAAACGCAGAAACTTCCTTTGTCCAAGGAGTAAGCGGCACTTGGCAATAGCCCTTTATTTTCTTAATCGATTAATCTGTCGATTAGTTTCTCGATTCCTCGATTAATCGTTCAGTCTATAAAATATCAGAAAACCTTAAAAAATGTTGATCAGTGTTCGTCAAATCTGGAAATGATGAAGTTCTCAAATGTCTTTTGTTTTGTCAACAAACCAAAAACCAAACAACGTTTACTGATTTCTTTGTCATCCAGAGCAAAGAAATGAAGAAAATATTCACATTTAAGAAGCCTAAACAATCGGAAATCTTGTTTTAATCATGAAAAAAGCTTCAAACCGATGAATTGATTATCAAAATAGTTGTCGATTAATTTAGTAATCGATTAATTAATTGCTTCAGCTCTAATAATTAGCACTGCCGACTGTCTACACAATCCCCAACTCGAGGTAACAATTAACGAGTAACGTTCAGGTTTAGTGACATACAATGTAGACAAATGTAAAAAAACAACAACAAAAAAACAACCGCAGTAGAAAAAACAGAGACATCCTCATCATGAATGGTTGAAACGGCAGTCGCCCCAGAGTGTTCAGCACTGGACAGCGCCACATCAAACTGAGTGTCATTCATTTCAGCACTGGACAGCGCCATAACAGCCACCTCATCAGGAGCATCATCATTTTTATCAAACCAACGCTTCATTTTTCTTGGCCAGTTCACAAGCACAATGTACTATGAAATGGAAGTTGCATGTGTAATCAAACAGATTTTGTTGTTTTCTTTTTCTTTTCTTGATTCTTTTGTTGATTTTTCTTCAAGGAGTTTAAGAGGTCCATGCACAGTGAGCGCAAACACCTACTCTGCAGGACTGTTGGATGTTCACGAGTTGCAAGAAGAATGTGAACACAAAACAGAGTCTGAAGAAAGCTCCCGGACTCTCTGGATGGTACGCACTGGAATAGCAGTGAGCGACATTAATACAATTCTAACCCTGGTCTGTCTGTATAAGGTAGGCAGGTCGAAATGAGTAAGAAAATATTTGTCATGCTTTGTGGTTTATAGATGTATTGTGTTGAACTGTACACGGTGCACAATTATGATATTGAAAGTGTTTTGGGGGCAAATTTTGGGGCGACTTCAAAGCCTTTCAGCAATGTTGGGACTATTTTAGGGGCTATTTGAGTCAAAAGCTCACCATACACTGAGCTGACTTTAAAGAAATCCACAAAGTAAAAATACAAGAAAATACAAATAAACTCCTTAATTCCAGTAGTTTATAATAGATAATATAATTACTTAATATAGTATTTGTAATTTGTTACTTTCACCCCTGGTTTCAGATCCAGTGTGACCACTGTCAACGATGGTACCACAGCTACTGTGTTGGCCAACTGGGTGAGGAGAAATCATACACTTTGAGTCTGGTTCTGTCAGAGAGTTCTTCCACTGATGCACATTGTGAATTGTTGGGTTTCTCTGCTCTTGTTGTCTATGTACAGTGCCTTGAGATAATGTATGTTGTGAACCGGCACTATACATATGAAATTGAATTGAATTGAATTGAATTGAATCAATACCAGGGTGTTCTCCTAAGTCAAGTCAAGTCAATTTTATTTATATAGCCCAACATCACAAACAACTGTAACTTTGCCATAAATTGACCGATCTGCTCGAAAGTGACTGAAAACTAAGTCAAGGGCATAGCACCAAACTTGACCCAACAGGAAGTCAGCCAATTTGAATTTAGCCGCCGTTTTGCCACGAAGCAGGAAGTGGTCTCTATAATGTTACCATACATTGACCAATCTGCACAAAAGATACGTGAGACAGAACACTCGGTCAGAAAACATCAGCACGTGCAAACTAAGTCAAGGGCATAGCAGGGTGGCAGTTGCGAGGGCCCCTAAAGTTTATTACATTTTTGTAATTTAGTTCTCAGTGTTCAAATTCCAGTCCGTCGCCAAGGCTGAATGAAATCAGAGGTTCCAGTGCTCCACGTTTAAGTTTGACCTTCTCTCACACGTATACTTCATTTTTATATTGAATGCTTATAGCTCCTGTCAGAATCTGATGATGAGGTCAAACTCAGAGTGTCTCTTTAGGCGTCTGAGCACTTAATAAACAAGTGAGGATACACAGGCCAATCTGCATGTAGGTGTTAAGTTGAGTTATGGCCATCACAGGAACAGACGCAGGACATGAACAGGGGAACACACATGAATCCACTCCAGCATGAAATTGAATAATGGTATGGAAGTGATGTATAGCTTATACCAAATTATTTAAGAATTTCTATGATTTATTTGTCCTTTTTATGACTGTTATTTTCCACACCTGTTGCCATAACTTTTTTTATTACACAAAAAACAAGTACAAAATAAAGCTTTGCTTATGTTGCACCCAGCTGTGACTGACACTTCCACACTGATGTACTGCTGGTGCCTGCAAACAGAACCAGCGGGACATCTGGAACACAACAAAACTGAATATCTGGTGTAAATCATTACCCTCCTCTCAGTCAGTTGGGGGTTTTATACGGAGGCAAAAAAAAGAAACAAACACATTCATGGTCACTTTGTGGATCAGTGCTGTGGCACAGTGGAACTCCAGAGGAGAAACTGATTGAATCATTGAGAGGAGGCGTCTGTAAAAACAGCTCAGGAAGAGAAGCAGAGCGGTTGTAACAGAGGAGGACTGCTGGGAAAATAACTCTGTACACTCCCTGACACACACACACACACACACAAACAAATCGTTGACATGCTCGTCCTGTCAAAACCCGGCAGCAATGATTCATCCTCTACTTAACTTTGGGCATATATTAATCTCCTCTTGTTTGCTAACCCACCTTGAGTTGACACAGAGTCGGTGAGATACTTGCTGTCGAATGATCAAGTGGAGCTGAACGCCTCGCTGCGTCTCCTCTCATCGTGCGGCCTGTACATCCATCTCTCTGTGCGGTGATTATGGCGGCTTCTCGCACTTGAGTTCCTACAGCTCTCTCCACACTGCTGCTCCAGTTATCATCACAAAGATGGAATCAGTGAGAGTGTGAAGAAATGACTCAGAACACACTTTTCATTTCTCAGTGTTATGACGATAATGATTGGGCAGAATGGCAGTCATATTTCTTTATTTCTCACTCTATCTTTATATCTTAGTCTGCTGAGAACTGTTGACCTTACCAACATCCTGCTCCACTATCTATCTTCCTTTGTGTGTGGGGGCGTGTGTGTCTGTCCGTGTGTGTGTGTGATGCATTGGGGTTAAGAAGTCAGAGCCATTTTTCTTCATTTGCATAACAAACCTGTGCTTCGAAATGCAAAATGCATGCTCTGAGTGGTTTGCCCTTTTTTGGGCTGTTGTAGAAACACAGCAGTGCAAGATGGCATCCCTTGGAAACGCTTATAGTACGGATATAATACACTTAAACATAGACAGTAATATTTTCGTAGTATATTCAATTTCTGCCAATAAAACCTTCCAAATGGTTCCTCCTGGACCTTGAATAACCCATAAATTATAACAGGATCATCATATCATTGATTCTATCTATCTATCTATCTATCTATACATCCTGGCTCTTTTGTGTGTCTTTCAAGCTGTTTTGCATGACTCTGTTGTCCCTTTTTTGTCTCTTTGTGTTTTATTTCATTCATCCATTCATTCATTCATTCATTCATTCATTCATTCATTCATGTGTGTAAGAATACAGTGTCCCTAATCTCCTGGCCTGTCTGAGCATCAGAGCTCTTATCTGTACTTCTTCATTCTCTATTGTGCCAGTACATCAAATGTCCACAAGGTGGCAGCAGACGACTGTGTATAATGACTGAAATCAGCCTTCACGTGTCAAAGATTTATTTGCCACATACTCTCATAATTTCAGTATGTAAAAGTGTGTAGTTAAAATAGTACTGTGCAATGATTTAGTTAAAAAGAGTTTAGGAAAAAAATATACATATATACATGTGAATACAGCCACAGCGCACGGGCAAGTGTGATGAAGGTCATATATAATACATGCATAATATTATATATTATATCAAAAATTTATTTAATACAATTTATTTAAACGTTATTATTGTTACATTAAAAGTGTTGAACCAGAAAAAAACACAGGAGAATATGAACTAATGTGACTTTTATTGTAACTTTTATTTATTCATTTATGTATTTGCTCCTAGGCTAACAAGCTCCCATCAGTGCATGTGTAGTAGCGATGGTGACCACTGGGTGTCGGTAAATTGCCTAACGGTACAATGTGCTGCAAGTAAAAGCAGAAGAAGAAGCTTCGTCGCTAGTGGAGGGAACTTTTGACAGTGTGGCTGATGTAAACATCTGTGCCTTCAGTTTGTGCGACAGCTTTTCAAGTTTACTTATCAAACGTTTGTTTATCGTAAATTGACGGACTATTAAACTTCGGACGACGCAGGTTTGTACGCCGCCATTCATCTTGTAAGCTTTAACTTGAACAGTGTCGTGATATCGCTTCGATAGCTGGTTAGCTTAACTTATTCAGTTTAAATAGCATGTTAATATTTTACAGAAATAAACCTCTTCTTATGTAATTACTTTCATGCCGAAATAATTTAATACACTTCACATTGAGTCAATGCATTGCGGAAATTAGTTTAACTTGGTCAGGCCGTGTTTTCTAATAAATATGGTATTTAATTCCTGTTTCAACAATTGTGGAAAATGAGTGAAGCTGTGCATTTTACTTTGGCAGGAAGTGCATCTGAATGAGCAGTTACACTAATGAAAGTGAGCGAATGAAAACATGTACATGAACTGAATGAATAAAACATGTTGACTGACTGTTTATGTATGCTTGAGCCTGTTCCTGATGAGAGAAATTACTGTCCGACACCTAATACAGTGAGTAACAGGTAGTTTTTCGAGGTGAATGATAGAATAACTGCAACTAGTGAAAAACTAAGATAAAGGGTACTTTGCTGTTGTTGGTCACTTTCACTTCTTCTTACCTTTATGATCTTGCTTGCTTTGTCTAGGGGAAACTATGAGTGGAGAGGAATCCAGGAGAGGCTCATGGAGGGGTGGAAGTGGAGGATGGAGAGGCAGAGGAGGAGGAGGAAGTGGCAGTGGTGGATGGAGAGGAGGAGGCGGTAGTGGAGGATGGAGAGGAGGAGGAAGTGGAGGATGGAGAGGAGGAGGTAGAGGAGGATGGAGAGGAGGAGGTAATGGAGGATGGAGAGGAGGAGGAGGGGGTAGTGGTTGGAGAGGAGGCTCAGGAGGAGGAAGAGGTTCAGTTGGAGGAGGAGGATTGAACAATACCTCCGGCACTCAAAGAGGTATGTTCCATTTATGTATTATATACATTTGCTATTGTTGGGACAGAAAAGAAAAGTGTGAAGGGGGAAAAGTCTATTAAAATGATAAAATAAAAATGTCCTTTTCTCTCTGTATCTCTCTCACTCTCTTTCAGCTCTGTGTCAAACTACTCTCGATGCATTGTGTCCATACAAAGGATGGGCACTGTACTTCACTGAAGGTACACGTGTTGCTCTGTTTAACATGATGATACAGGTTGTTTGTAATGGCTGTGATGATTTAGCTGCTGTTGTGTCCTAATGTTTCTGTTTTTATCCACAGGCTTCATAGAGAGCTCACCTAGTGTGGAGAAGATAAAAGTCTTTGCAAAATATTTCACTTCCAAGATTCACCTGTATGACAAGGTCAGTCGGTCTGTCTGTTTCTCAGTTTCTCTAACTTTCAGTTTAATAAGTCAACTTTTTATTACTTTTCATATTTGCTAAATTTCACATGTCAGTTAAAAGAGTATTTTTTGTGTACAGGATGAGATTGAGCGTCACGGGAGTGTTTTGGTGGATTATGCAGACTTGATCAGAGACAAGATTGTGCATAAAGCCCTTCCTGACCTAATGACAGAGCTGAAGGAACAGCCAGAGTTGATACTTAACTGTTTGGGATTGGCTATTCACCAGGTAAACACACGCACACAGAATTACTGAAATGTTTTTTTTATTATTTTGTGCAATTCAGATCGTATACATACTGTTTATTGGTTGTTTCACACTCAGCAGGCATTTGCTAAAATATAATTAATTGTAAAAAAAAAAAGCACATACATGTAATAAACAACAGACAAAAAACAATCAATACACACAGCAACACAATGTAAAAAGCACAGCAAAACTACAAAATCAGAGGAATACGCTGCAAACACCTTGGTTTCAATACAGGCCCAAAAACCCAATCAGGTAACAATGTAATACAAATAAAAGCAAATTACATTTAGTTCAATTAAGGTTTTGTTCCCAAGGCCTCAGCAAACTTTAACCATGTATCAATATATTTTAAGTAAATAATAAAAATAATAACATTTGAAATTGATTAATATTCAGTGAATTCACATTCTCTGCTTTGAAAATGAAAAACATTCTGAACAAAATGATCAACTTGATAATGTTAGTAACTGTCGCTCTCGCATTTTCATTATATTGTATGTTCCTTTAACTTCTCTTCAAAAGGCATGAATTACATGAGAGAATGATACTTAAAGTTTGTGTGTGTGTGTCTGCGTGTGTCAGGTGTTGACTGTAGATTTGGAGAAACAGGCTGCTGAGTTGCAAGGGGAAGAGCTTCCTGTCGCTTCACCAATCATCAACATCCCTCATATTAGTGCTAGGTAATGCACACAGTGATGCAAAAATGCATTGTGTGACACCTCTTCAACTGTAGACTTTGAGTGTGTGATGATTATTGTCTGTGTTTATTATCCACAGGCTGTACAACTATGAACCGCTGACTCCATTGCGGACATTGCGTGCCAGTGTGTTTGGACGACTGGTGTGTGTGAAGGGAACGGTGGTCAGAGTGAGCAATATCAGACCTCTTTGTACCAGGATGGCTTTCAGATGCCAGAGCTCACACACAATGTCTCTGCCACTGCAGCATGGGAAATACGCTACACCTACCAAAGTATGCACTTGTTTCTATTATTATGATTCCACAATTCATTTTGTAGCCATACAGTCTCCTCTCAGACTACTATGTATATGATTATAATTTTATTTATTTATTTATTTATTTTAGCATTTCATTATTCATAAAATGTTTTATTGTGTAGTGTATCCAGCCGGACTGTCGCAGTCATTCCTTCATCCCCTGCCGCAGTTCTCCTCTTACACACACGGTCGATTTGCAGATTATCAAGTAAGTACATCATGTGCACATTTTTTAAGTGAACAACTAGCAGTGGAAACACTATGGTGGGATTTGGCACAAAGGTACATTGTGTGTTTGTCTTTTCTCAGGATATATTCTGATATGCAAAAGCACATTTACCATCCCCAGTCACCATATGGTGTTTGTTTTTTTTCCTACAGGGTTCAGGAGTTGATGGGCGGAGAGCAAAGAGAGACTGGACGAATCCCACGCACCGTCGAGTGTCAACTGACCTCCGACCTCTGTGACAGCTGCGTCCCTGGAGACACAGTTACTGTAACAGGAATAGTCAGAGTCACCAATGATGGTAAGCAAACTTTAGTGCATTACCTTTTGAATAAAAACAGACTACATTCCATTACATTTAAACTATTGTTAAAGGAATTCACACATTGCTGACCGAGTCTATTAGCTCCACATACAGTAACTCTCTGTGTGTTTATCAATAATGAGGTGGTTAGATCTCATGTCACCTGGCAACATTCCCGTGTTGCACACAGGAAGGCGACAGCAACATTGCGCTATTGTCGTGAGACAGCTACAAACAGGTTTTCATTTGAGTGAAAACACAGATAAGCACAGATCATACTTACCGTGTTGCATATCTGTTGAGAGCCGCTTCATGTGTGTCCCCTGACCTCAGACCTCTGTGACAGCTGTCTCACATAGTCTCCACAGTATTCCTGTCACAGACACTCTGACAGGAATAGTCAGATTCACCAATTATGGTAAACAAACAAATCTTTAGTGCGTACAAGACCACAGTTCTGTTCAGACTTAAATGAGGGTCAGCTTTAGTCTGGTGTTCCACGCATGCATACTCGATTTCATATTCCACTCCAACTGTGGCGATTGTTGTGTTATTTGAGTGCTGACTTGTATATGTGTGGGTACCGGCATATAACCTCCAGCAAGTTTCAATGGTTACCATCTGCTTTGTGGTGTCTTTTTCAATCAAACTGAAGGTTTATCCGCACACACACAGATCAACGTAAAAATGGGCAGATGACGGAATTTGTGTCATGTGGACACACACATGCAGAAAGCATGATCCAGACCTTCATCCCACTCGCCCGTGCGCTGTGGCTGTATTCACAAAATCAAAGGGCAGAGCATACAAATAATGTTACATCATTTCTGTTCACGAAGACCAAAAAAGCAGAATAATGATATCAACTACTACAAAATATCCACAAGTTATACACTGTAGCTTTAAAGTACACATACTTTATGGAGGTTTAAGTTGGAGTAAGATTCTGTTACATTATTTGTAGTTAGTGATGTATAAAATCTATAAACGATGGGCAGTATAATCAATTTATATTTTGGTGTGAACACTCACAGTGACCACAAACATGGCATATACATAAAAATCATACTTTTTGAATGCAGGTAGTTCCCGCAGGAATAAGGATCAGTGCATGTTCCTACTCTACCTTGAAGCAACTTCAGTCAGTAATTCTAAAGGTACTGTATTCTTGTTTTGGGCTTCATTTATGCAGAGCAGCTAATCCTGATACAGCATTAAGAGCAACAAGGTGTTATTTCTTCATTCTGCGTAGGTCAGCAGTCCAAATCAAGCCAGGGATCGAGAGGGTCAGATGAAGTTCATGCTGCGGGGGAGGAGTTCACCCTGAAGGAGCTGTATGCCATCCAGGAGATTCAGTCACAACCTCACTTGTTGAGGCTTATAGTGCAGTAAGATATTTATTACATACAGCCTTACTAACTGATAAAGAGTTAATGAATTTATGTAGATTTGACCTAAACCAGTGTTACCCAAACGTTTTATGTAAGACCCACTATTTGAGGATGAAACCTATTACAGTACAATTCTGAATATTAATTGTGATCTGAATATTTTTTATTTATTTAAGCTACAGTGCATTACCTGGTGTTTTTTGTTTTTTGATGTTATTATTCTGCCTCTGTTTAGTGTCAACAGAAACATGTAATGTTTGTACAGTATGGTGTGTCCTTCCTCTCCACACGGGCTCAGTCAAGGAATACTGTCAGACCTGGCAAAGGGAGCATTTGTGTGCATACAGCAGCAAAGCAGGAGCGGGCGGGGGTTAGAAGTGTCTGAAAAGCCATGTTTTTTAAAAGTCGACTTTTCTCCTGAAACTTTTTGTGGCTGTTTTTTTTGTTTACAGTGTTTTTTGTTTACAGTCATGTTACATCCTGAGAGATGAAAGATGATGAAACCCGAAAGAAGTGCTGCATATAGCTGCACTGTCTGAGTGAGTGAATGGTTGTAAATGGGTGAACTGCAAAAACTACAGTGTTAAGCAGCTTTCAGTGGTCATCAAGACTGAGGGACAATTTACTCACCAAAACCATAGTCAGGGCCATAATAAGAAATCATCATCAAACACTCTGATGTTCCTCTTTCAGCTCTTTGTGTCCTGTCATCTATGGTCATCTGGTGAGTTGTTTCACTTCAAAGCACCTTAGACAAAATGAAAAACACCTTAACAACAGGAATTTCTCTCCAATTACATGAATATGTCCTGTGTTGTGTGTTTGTAGCTGGTTAAAGCTGCGCTTGCATTGACTTTGTTTGGAGGCCGACAGAAACACACAGATAAGAATAGTGTTCCAGTCAGAGGAGACCCACACATCTTGATGGTGGGAGACCCTGGACTGGGAAAGAGTCAGATGTTACAGGTAACACAAGGTGGACACAAAGCAACAATTTTAATAGCCTCTTAGAAACTGTTTCCGTGTGATAAAATAAACACTTAAAATTGATATATGCACTTTGTGTTTGTGTTTTCCTCTGTGTAGGCAGTCTGTAATGTGGCTCCCAGAGGAATATACGTATGTGGCAACAGTACCAGCACCTCAGGTAAATTGTCTGCACTACTCTCAGCATTGCATTTTATATATTTTTTTGCTTACGAGAAATGTCAGTGTTTTACTTTATTTCTTTCAGGTTTAACAGTGACTTTATCCCGAGATGCAGGAACAGGGGATTATGCTCTGGAGGCTGGAGCTTTGGTGCTGGCTGACCAAGGTACTGTATGTCAAAGAGTGCAAACATTGGTTTGAAAGTGTATTGTTCCCGTCTGTGTTGATACTTTCCTCTCAGTGTTTTCTTTCAACTCCAGTACTTAAAATACTGTAAATCTTTCCCTGCCTTGTTGTTTTCTTCTGCGGGCCTCATTGTCATTTATTCTCATTCTTCTGTTTGTTCTCTTTAGGCTTGTGCTGCATTGATGAGTTTGATAAGTTGGGCAACCAGCAACAGGCTCTTTTGGAAGCCATGGAGCAGCAGTCAGTGAGTCTGGCAAAGGCTGGAATAGTTTCCTCGCTACCTGCCAGAACGTCAGTTGTAGCTGCGGCGAATCCTGTAGGAGGACATTACAACAGAAGCAAGACTGTGTGTGAAAATCTGAAGTAAGTTAGTTCAGCAGCTGCTTGGTAAATTAAGTACTTGGTAAATGCAGTCTGAATGTCAGGCACATTATTCTAACTATCCAATGTAGACTAACTACAAGCTAGCAAGACTTTCAAGTAATTTTATAAGCTCCTATAGAAGCCACAAATCAATGATTTCAATGATTTTTCTCTTAAGAAAAAAAGTGTTTTTAATCCAGTGACAATAAGAACTACTACATTAACTACAATTCTCAGTTACCAAAGAGCTGCCATGATTTCCCTTTATAACATGCTTTAAACCCTATATACATACACAACATAACCTACAATATATTTCAACACAGTATAACATGTGGTTTATGGGATTGCTTTTTGAATAATTACGCACTTAGGCCACGGTAGTTTTTGTTCTAAATGTAATGTTGGGATTCTTCAGCAGGTCAGCTTAGTTTTTGGCAGTCACTGATGTGTTCTATTCCCATACATCTGTATAAATTCAACTTACAGTTGGTTAACCTTCTCTTTAGAATGGGCTCAGCTCTCCTCTCTCGCTTTGACGTCGTCTTCCTTCTCCTGGACATCCCGGATGAGTCGCATGACCGACGCCTGTCAGAGCACGTCATGGCAAATAGGGTAGGAAAAGGCCGAACCAGCAGTGCCATAGTCGCCAGGACTGACAATCAGCTGGACACCTCCATCCTGCTGGAACACTCAGACTTGCCGCTGTCTGAGCGTTTGCAGGTGAGAAAAGATCATATGAGTAGAAGTTGTTTCAGTCCAAAAATCCTTTGTTTTTATGCTTTAACAATTAGTGCTCATGCAGTACAGATCTGTGACGAAGACGCACCCTTGGTAAATTGCCGTGGGAATAATACACAACTCCTTATATGGACATCCTGTGGGTGTGTGTTTATACGTCACATCTTTAGACTTTAAAAAAATTATTTTTCAGTCTTCTTGAGTCAAAGTTATGATTGTGCAGAAGTCACAAAATAGATTTTTATTCATAAAAACAAGCCAAGCCCACTTTGAACTGTGTTGTGTTTCCAAATCTGATTTTAAAACATTTTGAGTACTTTTTGCTCAGGTGTGTTTATATAGTTGTGAATATATAGTTTGCACATTTGTGCAAAAAAGGATAAAATACACTTTATGTTGCACATTCTTATAGCCTCTGTATACATTAGTGCTCTAAGAGTTAAATGTGATTTTCCAGGTTCCTGCAGGTGAAACTGTAGATGCCATTCCGGCCTGCTTGTTAAGGAAGTACATCAGCTACGCTCGTCAGTACGTCCGTCCTGTGCTCGCTCCTGACGCAGCACAAATACTACAGGACTTCTACCTGTCACTCAGAGCTCAGGCTCACTCTGCTGATGCCACGCCCATCACCACACGACAACTGGAGTCCTTAATTAGATTAACTGAGGTAAGATGTCTATCATCCAACACTCTGTGTGATAGGCACTTAGTTAAGACTGAATCACAATCTGCTCTTTCTGTACTTCTGTCTTGTACTTCAAGGCAAACAAATCTTATTTTTCTAACTGGTGTCCCAGCACTTACTGTATTTGGTTGATTGTTTTTGTGTAGGCGAGAGCCAGATTGGACCTCAGAGAAACAGCTACCAAGAGTGATGCTGAGGATGTGGTGGAGATCATGAAACACAGGTGTGATAATGCCGAAATCCTTGCTACTAGGTCCATGAAATACCCACCACAGTTCCATTAAGCTCAAGATGATTTCCTCAAACAACTTGATTTGTAAGATAAACCCTCCAAAATATGAAGACATTCTTGTTTTTCATCACATAATATGACAAAAAGCAGTAAATCCTTTCATCTAAGAAGCAGGAATGAGGAGGCTACTTGGCATGTTTACTTGATGAAATGGCTTGGATAATCTCCAATTGTTGATTTCAAATTATTCTTATGTTGAAGTTACACACTGCAACTTTTTGTTGTTTGTAGTCCTTGTTTTCCATCTAGTAAGACTTTTGTGTTACTTGTGCAGCTCTGGCTTTGTACGAACTGACAGATGTGAACTGTTTCTCTATGGGATTATTTTATTTTGTGTCAGTCTGGCTGATACATATTCAGATGGTCTGGGCAATCTGGACTTTGAACGTTCTCAGCTTGGCTCGGGCATGAGTCAGCGTGGCGCAGCAAAACGACTGATCAACGCACTGCACGCACAAGCACAGAGGACCGGTCAGAAGCAGTTTGACCTGCAGACGCTTCGATCTATGGCCAACAGACTGAACATCAAGGTGAGAGAAAAGTATACAGATGCACTGAAATACACATGACACAAAGTTTAAAAAACCTCCTCAAATATCAAGATGTCATTTTCTCTCTCCCTAAAAATGGCTCTTTTGAATCAGAAGGAGTAATGGAAGTAAGGAGAAGAGGAGTAAAGTTTTCCCTCCCTCATTATAACTGATGACCTCCTCAAGTCTTGTTAGAACCAAGTGAAATACATTAAAATAAATCTAGAATTATAGGTTTTATGTTGATTTGAGGAATATAAGATCATCATAGTGTGTGGAATATGGTTGACTGAGTTCTCACCTGCATAAATTCAATGATATGTCTGCTGATTTTAAACTATGTAAAAATAGTAATTTGGAATGAATGGAATATTGGAAGGATAAATAATCTACATGTGTGCTTTAAGTATGAGTGTAGGTTACTCCACCTATCCTGAAATTACTATAAACTCAATCCTGAATCACCTCTGCCTATTTAGGTGATGGATTTTGAAGCTCTGGTGAGTTCTCTGAATGAACAGGGTTTCCTACTGAAGAAAGGAGCCAAGCTGTACCAGCTGCAGACAGTTTGATCCCCTACAATCAGAACAGATCGCATCGGCTCCTAACTTCAGACCTCATTACAAGGTCGGTGTTTGGGATTATTAAAATCTCTGTGTAGATTATGAAGAATCTATTATCTAGATCACTTCAGTTAAAAAAGTATAGTCTACTAGTCCACCTTTTGAGGAGACAAATGTTCTCTTTGCAGCACCTGGCAGCAAACCCTTGAAGTGACTAACACAAACAAAAAAAACTTCAGAATAAACACATGTATGATTGATCATACTTTTGATTCAGGTCTGATGACATTAGACATTAATGGCAATACTCAAGACACTACTTTTAATATAAAATTATATATTAGTATTATTATTATATTAAAAGATACATGTGAAAACATCTCATATCATTACTTGCACTGTTATTTTATCAGTACATAGCAAACCGTTTCAAACAAGACCTGGACCTGAATTAGTTTTTCTTATATTTTCAAACTGATGATGCCTTGAACACCTTAGTCGATGTGTGAGTATTATACTTTGTCATGTTGAGAGACATATGTTTTCCACAGTGCTATAGAATTGTATTGGATGTTAAGATTTCTGATCAACAGTAACCTAAACTTGGCTACCTGTGATGTCGACCTGTTTTTAGGTCCATATGTAGTTTTTAGTTACTGACTTTTGAGTCGTTTTGAATTGCTCAAGTTATAGTATATAGTATTGATCTCCGAGTCTGCACACTGTTCATTTTCCTCTCTCAAATATGCTGTATCTGCTATTTTTTTCTGTATGGTATTCACTTTATTGTTCATACATGTATTTATAATAAATGTATATGTAGGTATTTATATTACTGAAAACCTAAAGAGTTAATGGTTTTAACCTCAGGGAAAATAACTTTAACATTTTACTTGAGTGAGTTGCTGTTGGAGAACATATTAATAGATTTTCGTTCTCTGTACAACCTAATAATTACCGGTTTTGTTACTACATCCTTCATATCAAAGATATAAAACCTTCCTCTGTCTTTCGTTTCCTTTGATGAAATGGAGTTGTATTTTCAAAATAAAAGCCTGGTGAAGCAAAGCCTCGTTGGCGATTTTACGTCGTCGTGCACCGTTCCTCTTTACGACAACATGGAAGTCTTCTGAGTTGAGAGCAGAGTTCAGCCGGGAACCTCTCCGCTCGGACAGTCACGCGGCTTCACTTAATCATGAAGTCGGCGACTCGGTAACGGAGGTATCGATGATGATGATGATGACGATGTGTCTTCAGAGGTTTGTTGGTGTTCGCTGTGTGGTGTCCGCGCGCTGTGCGCGTGTGTGGCGGCTCGAGTCAGCGTCATGGCGGCACAGACACACACCTGTCACCGAGTGTCTGAGGTTCAAACGGTCACAGGTAAACGGCTCGTGGCTCTTGAAACTCAAAGGGACGAACAGTCGTGTCGCGTGCTGGAGTGGGGTCCTCCAGCGGGGGAAACCGACTGTGTGGCATGAGCCAGGAACTGCGGCTTTGTACCGGGGAAATCACCAGAGGTCGGCGGTCAGTCTGCGGTCTATACTGTCCACCAATGCTCGTGGTCTTTGCAGCGGAAAGAAGGAGACACCGGACAGCTCTCCGGAAGCAGACCGGCCTGCAGCCGGTGCAGTACGAGGACACGGACTGTTCAAATTTAAAGAGCTGGTGAGTCTGGAATTGTGTCTGTCATTCTCCTCTAGGAACGTGTCATGTGGGAACATTTAGTAAGGGAAAAAAAGTAACATGACAAGACGTTATAACAGTGGTGTGCACGTCAGGTGCAGTGGCACAAGTGAATAGTGTATGTATATAGATATACTGCTGTTGAGCAGATGTTTGGTAACCTTTATCACGACCTTTCTACATTATAGCCCAAATTTTAATTTTGGGCATGGACAACATTAAAAAAAAAAAAATAAATAAATGAATGAATATGTCTTTTAAAAGGGGCTTTACCTGGTCATAGGCAAAATAGCTGGTACCACCTGGGGTTTATCCGTGCATGTGTTGAAGTCTGGACATGTATACAGTTACCTGTATGTTTGTTCAAATGTATAATTTTAGATATTTAGATAATCTCAATGACATGCCTCCTACTCACTACTCATTATTTCAGATATCCAAAACTTCAATCTATCAAAAGACATATCAATATGGGGTTTGTAATTCAATTAGATTTGAATATATCCTCAATGGATACAGGCAACTAAATGAAACTGTTGTAATAATATAATAATATAAATAATACTATTATTTATATTACTATATTAGTATTATCATACGATCTGTAACTCCAACTCAGCTTCACATCCTCTGGAATTGTGACTAATCATACTGAAATTTGAGTGATGCATGAATGGAAAAAATGGAGAATATGACCGAGGTAGAACAATGTATAAAAGAATAATTTTGACCACAGAGAATTATAAATTTTTCTTGATACATAACCAGTATGTTGAACATCATGCCACAATATTTTAAAGTGTGCAGTGCACTAGAATAAACAAATATACGCACAGCATGAACAGAAGAAGAAGCCTAATCTTGTAAGATGCTCTGCTACAGAACTGACTCATATTAATGTAGCTGTTGAGAACAGATCTGTCCTAAAAAGTCTAACATTTACACTTACTAAAATTTAATGGTCTAGCAGTACTTAATGATACATTTTATTTACTTAAAATCAGTATTTTGTATATACACAGATCATCCACAACAATAAAAATCATGTGGTTCAGTGCAGCAGTGCAGAGGATTTGTTGTTACATACTTCGTCCACTGGAGGGCTCTGTCATATTGTGTATTTTTTTCACTTGTAAAATGTGTATTACATCTAACAAATTACTTTTTGTAACTTAAAATATAAAAATTATTCCCAGAGTGAAAGAAAATAACGTGTCTCCTCATACTATCAGTGAAATCTTTGAACAATAATAATAACATATTATACAATGTATTTCACTGATTTGATACCAAATATTATTGGAATTGGAAAAGGCTGAGTTGTGTACTTCTGTGAGTTATCTCATTTATTAATATGTTATTAACTTGCTGTTAATCTACAAAAACTTGCTGTTAATCTACAAATTAATGTGTGTGTTTGTTTTCTGCAGTATGAGAACCCCTGGACCATCCCCAACCTGCTGTGTGTGTGTCGTATTATGCTCGCTCCACTGCTGGGTCACCTGATCATCCAGCAGCACTTTCACCTCAGCCTGGCTCTGTTCACACTCGCTGGAGCCACTGACCTGGTAATCTATTTACAGCCTAGAGCTACATACCTGTACACAGGTGGACAGTGCAGGCACTAATTTTAGCTTACTGTTGAAACTATTGTTATTCTTTTGGATTTTTTTAAATGTATTTAATGTTCTTTAAAAAAAAGAAAGCTCTAAACTCGTAATATCATAATAGCAATGGCAGTTGCTGGTCTCTGTAACAGGGAAGCTAATTTCAGGCCCAGTTTCATAAATTCTGCAAACGAACAAGTAGAACAAGTAAACGCGATAATTATGTAAAACTGAATTGCTGTGATAGTGTTTTTATTTACAGTGTATATGTACAAACAAAAATGGGCAATATCTCCAAGCAAATAACACACAACAACCAGCTATTTGTCTATAGACTTCCCTCTCAAAATCCACACAGGACTGAGGCAGAAAACCTCCAGTGTCGTGTATGTTTCTGCAACGCTGTCAATAAAAAAAACAGTTTTCACCTTTCAGACAGTTCCTCCAATTGTCATGCAGAATTGATTCTGCATGACATTGAACATTGACTCCGAGAGAAGCTGAGCTTCCATGAAAGTGACGTTTTTACCCCATTTGTGTAATCACAGCGCTGCAGTGAAAAAAAACCTATTCCGTGCTGTTCCATAGAGAACAACTGAAGCTTAGCTTCCAGTGGTTTAAATGCGGAGGCTGCTACAGGAATATGAAAATCACATAAGACGATCCGTCATCCGTGATAAACGGCTGATTCTGAACAAACTAGTGACGCATTCTAGCGCTCGTTTAGTATTAAAATGTAAATAGAACACACAGTACATGATTTGATGATATTTCAGAGGAAGCTGATCTTCCCTTACTGTTGTAGAACAATCGCCACTGCCACAAAGTGTTTTGGTACCAAATCATCCATCCATCTTCTTCCTCTCTATCCTCCACACATTAAATTGACCATAGGCATGTGTGTGTGAGAGGATGTTACTAAATCATAATAGACATTTTACAGAGCTTGACCCCATCAGTACAATATTACACAAACATGCACTTTTACAGTCTAAAAAGTGGTGGCTCATTTTGAATTACTGTAATATCTGGCTTGACATAGACCACCTAAAAAAGGATGCTAAGGAAATATGTTAACGATGCAAATGAATAGATTTGTGGACCATGGATGTGTACTATGAATTCATCATTGTATATGAGGGTTATTGTGTATTTTGTTGTCGTTGTGTATCAAGTGAAGGGATGAAATGGTTTGGCTTAAGACATTATGGAATGACAACATTTATGTCTCTGAAATGCTGATTTATTTTGATGTATTACCTCAAAAACTGAGCCAATGTGTCCAAATTTGTTTTGAAAACTTATTTTTTAGTTACAATGTCAAGATGTTTGCTCATAGATTATTAGGCCCAAACTATCACGTATAACTGTGCCTGAGTAAACACAATGAAAGGCTGTTGGTTCTGAAATGATTTATGTTCGTACTGTGACTGTGAACCTGCCATGCATCATTTTTGTCATAAAATGAAAAAGTATTTTTTGATATGTCTGTTTGAAAGTAAGCAGCAATGGAGTTGGCTCGTTATAATGTGTAATTGAAAATGAACGTCTGCGTTTAACATAGATTTTCATTGCACTGACTCATATCTAATCAGTTATCTTATCTAAATAGTATCATAGCCCATGTATCTAGATTTGTATTGTCGTCTTCTAAGAGTGACATGACTCCACTACTGATGAGGATGACCTCTAACTTTCAGTAAACACCCAGTGTTAGGCAAATACAATGTTCAGATGGAGTATTTCAGTACACTCATCAAATGTCTTCTTTGTTTCTTTCTTTTTAATTGAAAAGCAACTTTTGGAATGTCTTCATCTCTCCCCGTCTCTGTCTCTCTTTCATCTTAGTTGGACGGTTACATTGCCAGAACGTGGCCAACTCAGAAGTCAGCACTGGGCAGTGCTCTTGACCCACTGGCTGACAAAATCCTTGTCAGTATTTTATACATCAGTCTCACCTACGCTGGACTTATACCAGGTATTGCATACTCTGTTGTGTGTGTCATATTTGTCGCGGGACAATTGTCCTTAGTAAAATTTGATTAAAATTGCATAATCTGAATTTCGTATTATGAAGTTAAGGATAATATTGATGTTTGTGTGTGGGTGTTTTAGCAAAATTGCATTGATGACATTGTAGCAAAAGTACAAAGAAACAACATGGAAGTGAATCATCATTAGTTAATAATTAAATGCATTAGTCTGCGGGCAAGTCTGACTCACCATCATATCCCTCTTACAGTTCTCCTGTGTGGATGTTTTATGAATGTTGGCGTTTAATAGTTAAACCCCTGTATTTCACTGGACATTTAATTCTAAATTTCCCCCATCCTTTTGCATTCCTTGACAGTTCTATTAATGATAACACATATAAAATGATTGTTTTCCTCTGTTTCAGCTCCACTGACAGCTCTAGTGATTTTTAGGGACATTGGTTTGATAGCGGCTGTCTTCTGGATACGATACAAGACCGTCCCTCCTCCGGTGAGACACGTCACGTTGCACTCCAAACACCATGACACATTTCCATGTTTATTAAATTGAATTTGAAGAAGTTGATGTTTTCTTTTTGTTTGCTTGTTTTTCTTTACATGAATTCCCAAACGTAACAAGTGATATTAGTCTGTGTTAATGTCTTATTAAACTTGCTTTTTTTCCTGCAGGTGACACTTGGTAAATTTTTTAACCCCTGCTACACCACAGCACAGCTCAAGCCCACGCTTTTCAGCAAGGTGAGACGCATACACTTACACATAATGAACCACCCACTCAATACAGTGTGGACTGAGCATTTTGTACAGCATTACAGCTGTAAAGTGGAGATTAGGCAGCACTAAAGCCTTACACTGTTAATACCAGTCACCAATCACTAGCTGATGATCTGGCACACATTATGGGGTTATTGTCATTATGATGAGGACTTCATTAATTTGGATTATTATTATTATTGTGATTATTTACTGTTAGTTTCTCCTTCTACATTATCTATTTTATTTTATACAGAAACAATAGGAACTCTCAATAAAGTAAACTAATATCAATGTCTCACACGTACCCGTGCACCATCATACATGCATATGTATAGATAATCATCCATAATATTAATCAACAAATACAGGTTTTTTGTTTGCGGGCAAAGAACAAATCAGGTAGCGCAAAGAACAAGTGTATTTTCAAACAATAAAATACACATTTTTTAAATGAATAAATCGATATTTTATTTGCGTCTGAAAAAGTGTTGTTTGAAAATATTGACACAAATCTAATTCCATACAAATGTCATCATAATGTCATATATATGATTGAATTATTGTAAAGGGATAACTGCTGCAAATATAAATATTGACACACATCGTCTTATAAGCACTGAAATCCAAAAGAAATTTGACCCTTTTTACATTTTCAACCTCAGCTAGTTGTATTATTGAAAGTCCCCAGTGCTCTGGGCATGAATTTAGAGCTGCAACTAACGATTATTTTCATAATCGATTAATCTGTCGATTATTTTCTCGATTAATCATTTGGTCCATAAAATATCAGAAAACCTTAAAAAAAAGTTGATGTTCTCAAATGTCTTGTTTTATCCACAAACCAAAATGATTCACTTTCAATCATTTCTTTGTTATCCAGAGCAAAGAAATGACGAAAATATTCACATTTAAGAAGCTTAAACAATCATAAATCTTGTTTTAATCATGAAAAAAGCTTCAAACCGATTAATAGATTATCAAAATAGTTGTCGATTAATTTAGTAATCGATTAATAATCGATTAATTGTTTCAGCTCTACATGAATTTATTATGTGTCCACAAAAACAGTAGTATTTTTAACAATCTGCTGATCAAATGCTAATGTTTTAATGGTGTTTCCATGGACAATGCGTGAACTCATTTAAAAATGGTTTGAATGTAACAATCTAATATATTTAAGCCTTAAGTACTGCGTCTGTAATGTACAACCAATATTATTTGTATAACTTAATGTATTTATTTTTGTTTGTATTTAGCCACAATGTGTCCTGTTACTCGTGCAATGAGTATTTCGAAATAAAATACTGATGTTATTTAAGATGCCATTAGACTGAATGTGGCACAAGGTTTTTTTGACATCACAACGTTTTTATTGTGACCAACAGATTCTGTTTTTTTTTTATGTTTTCTTCAGATGAACACAGCCGTCCAGCTTTTATTAGTCGCAGCCTCTCTCGCTGCTCCAGTCTTCCAGTATACCGACAGTGTAGCGCTGCAGTGCCTATGGTAAGCCACAGTTTTATAACATACACACAGTCACTTGACCTTAATATATAGAATGTCCTTTACTTTGCTTATGATGTTGTGTGTGATTTTTTTTAATTATTATTATTGTTATTAATGTGCAGAGCATTTTGAGTCCAAATGGTTTAATCTCAGTCAAGCACATAAATGCTGTTTGTTCCAGGAGAGCATTGAGGTTAAGAGCACTGACTCATTTGGGTCTACAGCTCTCAGTGAGCTGAAGCACAAAGCAGACTCAGGACAAACATTTGACGGTGTCACGGTAACCTACATTTTCATACAAAGGTACTTGAGCAGACTGTTGAACTGACTGCCATGTCTGACAGGTCGCACATTTAGACTCAATTTTCAGCCTCCCCTGCCAACGAGAATTAGTCTGTCATGATTCATTTAGTGGTACTTGTGCAACAAAACTGCACAACAGTCAGTGTTGGCTGTAACTGGAAAAATAAAGACAATGTCCTCAGGTTTGAGGAAATTTGTGTTATTTTTTGTTTCATTATTGACTTGTAGACACTGACATGTAGCCATTTTCAGACACAATCTCAGGATGATGTGTGGAGTTTGCACTTAACATTTGGGAGATTGTTTGGGTGAGATGCGTTCACTACAGCAGGAGAACCTTATCACATGCTTCATGAAAAATTCATGTTGTGGGCTGTTGGTAAATCAGGGTTCCCATGAGTCCTTTTTAAAGGCCCTTGAAGGTATTTGAAATTGCCCTATATAGACATGGGTCATTGAAAGTGCTTGAATTTTAGTTAATTGAAGTTAAGTTGATTTGGGTAAATGTCTCCCACTACCAACTTGTGTTTGTTATGACGCCCTCCTACTGTTTCATACGCACTGCATTGCTTGATGTACATAGACTAGGCCAATTGGTTGCACTGGTTTTACTTGGGGGTGAATACATACTGTGTGCACTCAACACTTTTCAGAGTTATATTTGTAAATCCTTTTGAGAACCATGTAATTTTTTCCCCCCACTTCGAAATCTGTGGTTGTAACGTGACAAAATGTGGGGAAGTTCAAGTGGGTTTAAACCTATGCTAGGCACTGTATGTGTTCACATACCAGCCCAATAATGCCCAAGCTTCGGTGCATGTCTGAAAGCAGCTTATCTAATTCCATATGCAGAATATAATTTACTTCTTGTCAATGTGTAAGAATTATACCCCATTCCTAGTAGGCAGAAAGTCAGTTTAAGATGAGGGTTTTTACCAGTGGGAGTGTGCTCAATCAGCATTCACCTCCAACACGAATGACCCTGCAATGCACATTCATCTTCCATAACTATTAGTTATTACTATTACTATTCATATTTGTAGCAAACCTTACTTTTTAACAACTTGGGACTTCTCAATTTTTTATTTCATCAGTCTGATCAATTGAAGGAGAGACTGAAAAAAAGATATAGAATACTAACCGCTGCGACATTGTCACTGAGCTCCCTGGGATTATTTTTGTTGTCGTTCTCCCAAGCATGTCAAGGAAGTATGGTGGCCTTTGCATACCAAAAAGGTATGAAAGGCTTTCCTTTCTCTGCATAGTAATCTTTAGTTTAAAAACACAAAACATATGCTTTGTTTTTGCAAACATTTGTTTAAAATGTGTAAAATTACATTTTAGAACACTACACCACACACTTATAGTTTCCAACGCAATGTTTCTTGTAATAATTTACCCATGAAAGTTTGTTTGGATTTAAAATGCACTGCAACAAGTCTTTGTTTGAATAACAATATGTCGTGTTGCAGGTATGTGACGGCGGTGACGACAACAGCATCAGGCTACAGTTACTGGCACTACGGCCGCAAGACTGTGCGGGAGCTGAACACCAGGTCACGGTGACAACCACACAAACACACGCAGGACACGCACACACACAGGAGAAACAGCGAAAAGACGTCGCACAGACACTGAGCAGCTGTGGTAAATGTCGTACAGACGGTTGGGACGTTTTTTCTGGTGCGTTGATGGTATATGTCACCGTGGCAATGACGCACGTGGGCCAACCAAGGTCGTGCAGATGTTTTACCTCAACACACAACCGCAGCTCTGCCACCGAGCAGCTGTGGTCAAGAGATGCACGCATAGATAAACTCACACACACGTATCAAAATATGTGTCTAGTCATTTCGCAACACCTTCTATTTTTTCTTAGTTTTTTTAACCATGAGGTTATGACGTCATCCTTATCCATGTCACATGATTGTCGGTTTTGTAAAGCAATGATTTATGATTAAAAAAAAAAAGAAGAAAGAAAATCTCCTCCTGGGTTTTTTTAATGCGTGAGACCATTTTAGCTGCTGTTTTTTCTGTTATATTATAGATATTTAGGTAAATGTCTCCTGCAGCCGATGAGCCCTTGTTTGTTACGACAACGATGTCAAGTCGTAATTACTAGCACTGTTGTGGGCACTGTACGCCGTCTCCCTCCACTGTTGACGAGTAATGTAAGCAGGAGAGAGAGCAAATTAC
Source organism: Solea solea (assembly GCF_958295425.1). NCBI lineage: Eukaryota > Metazoa > Chordata > Actinopteri > Pleuronectiformes > Soleidae > Solea > Solea solea. The sequence continues at coordinate 5,789,558 of NC_081148.1, read as the reverse complement.
GTGATGCCTGGGAAATGCAAATTCCAAGATCTCTGGCTCACCAAAGAAAATTACAAGGACTGACTTGCCCAACATCCCAAGGACAAGCACTTGGCCAGATGCAGAGCGTGCTGCAAATCAACAAAAGTGGACGCCATAGGCAAAGCGGCTCTTACCAGTTGCCCTCCCATCTTAAGCTGTGTCGGCACATTCAGTCCTTGAATTTGAGGCAATTGGTCCTAGAAGGTCCTTGAAAGGTCCTTGAATTTGATGTCAACAATGATGTGTGACCCTGTACAGATGATGATGTGTTTGTCATCAGCACAAATGTGTGTTCGATCAAAAGTGGAAATAGTCGTTAGCTCATGCCTCGTTATTGATTAAACTGTTACTGCTAAATGTTTTGTATAATTGTCAGGAAATGCAGTGGTCAGAAATGTCAACCTCAGGTCTCCACCACGATGTGACACTACTTCACTCAAACTCAAGACACTCAGGATAATGTAAGGATGCTGCTCCTTGACAAATGTGCACAGTCACTGTTTATTTGCACACAACTTTAACACAAACACCCTTACACTCACACATCATAGATATGACAAACACATTTGTTCACACACCAGTTTGCAAATGAGGAAACACTTTAATTGACCTTACTCTGAATAAGAACTTTTAATCATCTCCTTTGCTAACAAATTCACTAATTGATTGTCTTTTATATTCCTGTTCATGTCCCACATCTGCATTTTGTCCAGCGCTGTAAGAACTCCTGCTGCACTTTACAGTATGAATAAGTTGTATGTATACATGTGTATATGATGCAACTAAAACTGAAATGAGCTAACACAGGTTTAAGGTCAGAGTCTTATTCACATTACTGTTAGTATTGGATTATTGCTGTCTTTGTAAAGAGTGTAAACCTTAATGCAGGGGCCTCAAACTCAAAATGACCTGGGGGCCAGTGAACTTCTAGTCTGGTCAGTAAGGAAAAAACGGTTTAGTGATTAGAAATGAAAATGATATCTCGATAATCCATCATGATGTTGCAATTACAAATACTTAGGATGACATCGCACACCGTTTCAAAGTAAAAGTGTTTGTTTTGATATATAGTTCACAACAAAAAAAAAACTATTTATGATGCTAAATAAATCTGTAAATAACAAAAATAAAACGGAATTAAAACATTAAATCAAAATATACATCGAGACAATTGTAATTAAAACACTAGACAGGCTTATATATAATTAAAAGTTGAGTGTAATCATTTCAAAATATGTCTTTAAAAGGCCGCAGGACATTGACTGGTGGGCCGCATGTGACCCCCGGGCTGCGAGTTTGAGACCCCTGCCTTAATGTAATACCTACAGTATTTCATTGCTTTCTAAAAAAAAAAAAGATTACAGATAATTGATTGATTGTGTCAAAAGACGGTAAAACAATTGTCAATTTCCTGTGAAAGCAGTCATTTATAAAGGTTTCACGACTTACAAGTGATCAACATATTCAGGTTAAAATGCAATAGCAAATGTTCAATGTTGATAGAAAACATTCATTAAAAAATGACAACGAAGTCAGAGACTTTCATTCATTCATTAGTTAAGTAGTGGTAAGGGATTTTAGAGAGAAGAACACAGTGGTCGTGTGAGTTCAAGTTCAAGGGTTAGGGACTCGGAGGTCTCTCAGTAGGCGAGGGTCAGCGATTTGGCCCGTCATGAGCAGAGGTTGATGACGTCGAATGACGTCTATGGCTTGTCCTTTTCTGAAAATCACATGAGGTGATGGAGCCAATCCCAGTCAATTACGAGCCAATCCCCGTAATTGTTATTCATTCTTGAAATACAACTGTTCTTGGTCTCTGTCTTCTCTCCTTTCCATTCTTCTTTTCACCCACTTCTACTTCCCTTCTGCCTCCTTTCTCTCCTCTTTTCAGTTTTTTTTTCTTTCTCTCCACTGTTGCTAAGTGCTTGCTCATTGAGTTCCTATTGGCTTTGTTTGTTATGAGTTGGCTCTAACTCAACCTTCTTGGTTGGTTGAAGACCAGCATTCTGGATCATTTGCAGCAGTTTCACTGTAGGCCAGAAAAGCAGTTGAGGCAGGAGGTGACCGTCACCTGTACCAAGAGTTGGTGTGTTAGAACTCCTGGCTACTACAGACTCCGCTCTTGTAAAGCTCCACAAATACGGTAAAATTAGCTGTGGAACTTTTTCACCTCCTGTGTGCTTTTCCCAGTACATGGCCTTGTGTGGGATGTCTGCTCATTATATCTTCACTGAATCATTTTGAAAAAAAAAATACCCACCACCAACTTGTTCAGTCTATATTGAGAAAGAGGAATTGGAAGTTTACAATTTGAAAGTGCTGGATGCAAACTTTGGGTCAGGGTCTTCAGAGTTTAAAGCTTGATAAATATCTAATTGCCTTTTTTCTGAAGTTATGTTGGAAACCTTAACAATGACATAAGATGTCAATCTTAAAGGTCATCTCTATCACAAGACTCTATGTCCCTCCTCAGCAGACTCTCTTCAGGGTTGCCAGATCCTTTCCATTAGACAGAAACAATGATTCACACACACAAGCATCTATCTTTAAATTCCTCTCTGCTTTCAGCCACGTACTCTTTTCAAACCCTTCTCCTCTGCAGACGCTATTGATTTCAAGACAAATCGATAGACCTTTAAAATGGCTTATCTTAATGCACAATAAAATGAAACATGCTTTGGTGTTAAATCGTGTAACGTTTGACTGATCAGAGACAAACTGAGACACCCACAGTAAGAATTTAGCAGGGAAATAGTGATTACTTGTTTAAAATTGATTGGCACTGATTATCTGCAAAGTATCGGCAGTGTCAGAGAGAGTCAAAGTTGTCTCAGTGCACGTCATTGATTTATTGAAATGCTTAAGACTGCAGAGACGTTTGAAAGAAATCCACTTAAGATATGTTTGCAGAAACAGAACTTTTATTATGTTTTTAAAGTCTGTATTTTAGTATGCTACTGTTGCATATATATTGTATTTAAAGCTGTAGATCTCGAGAAGACTAACCCTTTTTTTTTTTTTGCTGCAACCAAACGGTGAAAGTAATGCTGATACAAATGATTTGGAGATGGCGGTGAGAGAGAGCGGCTAAATGGGCCTTCACACTTCACAGCGCCGCTCTCCAAACCCACAGACAGGTTGAATCACACTAACAAGGACAAACTTCTTCCCTTTTTTTTTTTATCTGTTTGCGTATGACAGCTGGGCTCTCAGGCAGTAGACAGTAGCTCACTGTCTGAGGCCTGCATTCAGTCAGAAGCCTCCTGACTCCCAGCATAGTGAAGGGAGAGACTGTTTGCTGTGTGTCGTATTTTACTCATCAGACTATAAAATTCATCTGATGTTGAGGATACATAATCTCAATCCAGTGCCAAAACACACCCTTACACAGCTGTACATGGTCGTTCAGTTCATGAGGTGATGTTTTTCATGCACTTTAAAATGTTAAATTTAAAGCCGCAGCGAGTAACATTTGGTGATTTTAGATGTTGTTGATGTTATTATTGTGCCTCTGTTTGGTCTTCACGAAGAGAAACGATGTGACGTCGTTCATACGCTGTGTCCATTGTCTGAAAATGGAATCTGTCAAGCAAAACTATCAGACCTGACAGAGGGAGCGTTTGAGTGTATACAGCGGCAGCACAGGGTTTATCCAAACTGCCGAATGACTGGGTTTCTGAGCAATAGATTTCCTCCTCTGAAACTTTTCATGGGCACTTTTTGTGTTTTAACGCGATTAAACAATTTAACGCAAGTTTATTTTCTTTTTTTTATTTATTTTTTTCCTTCTTTTTTTGTTCTGCTCATTTGCCCTTTTAATCGTTCAGATAAATGTCTTTACCCTCCACACACGTGAGTAGTACATGTAGTAGTAATAATAATAATAATAATAATAATAATATAATTTGTAAAAGTGACTAAAATCAGTTTGTTTTTGCAAGTTTATTTTCTTCTGGTGTACACTGATCTCTGACACTGGCCTGCAGTCGGTCAGACAGGAGAGACTGAGATAGTGGCTTAAGATGGAGAGAGGTGAGGGATTGTTAGGCGCAAGGTTTCATTTTAAGAAGCTGAGCGAGCGTTTTATGCAATATGACAACTACCTGGCTGTCACGGCACAGTTTATTGACAATGACTGGAAGTTGTGGTCCTTCGCCTTGACTGTCAAAAAAACACATGCAGGACTAATTGCTGAGACCTGCGCAGAGGAATTCCTCGACATCGCCAACAAGAGGAAAGTAAGTGGCAAACTAACCACTCAGCAATAGTGTCCGTAATATGCTGGCAGCTGCCCAGCAACTTCCATTTGGACACCTACTCTGTGTGGCTGACTGTGCTTTCGTTCTCTTGTTCTCTCTCTCTCTGAGTTTCTAAGGAGATTCTCAGGTGGATTTTTGTGGTTGTGATGTTAACACATGTTCTTGTTGCATACAGGATGGCAGTCATCCACGCTGAGCCTTTATTTTAAGATGACCCTGGTTGGCACTTTACCGAGCAAAGAACTATGTTTGGTAAATCCCGAAGACATCCGACTCTGCGTTACCACGAGATCTTAGAAACGCATGGATTTCACCCAGCCAATCAGCAGAGATCCAGCTGTGCCACATCATGAAATCTGACCAATCAATGGAGGCTTAAGATCTTAAGATCCGGAAAGGCAAAAAGTACGATACATACATGCATTTACATACATACGTCTTCTCCTGCATATGCAATAATATCTCAAAAACTAATGATGGAAAGTTGATGAAATCAGTCCGGTGTTTTGGAGCAGGGAAACATGTCAAACATGCAGGACACGGGTCCCCGAGGACCAGGATTGGGAAACACTGATCTAAAATAATGTTCCATTCACTTTATTTGTATTTATATTCTTATATGTGCTGGTTTTGGATTTTTCTTTTACCACAGACGGGCAAGGACCTTCATGAACCTTGATTTTCTACGGGAAAATTTTGAAAAATGTATCAAAAGGAAAAAAGTTTTCTTTCCTCGTTCTTTCGTTCTATCCTCCGATAAAACTCCAGGGTTGAGAATGTTAGTGCCCTGTGAAGGGTGAAGTCCAACTCCAACTAGTGCTATTGTAGTAGCTACAAAAATGAAGGCATCCATCAATAAAGTTGTCACACACACCCTTCTTGCAGCATGTGACCGGACAATTCAAAGTTTTGACGGGTGGGGGTGGTATGGATCAATTACAATTTATTAAAGTTGTAATTTCCAGCATGTCCAGGCTTATACACACACACTAACGGTCATTTCATGGTTGTGTCTCTACAGTGTAGGTACAGGTTCTGTACATTGAGGACTTCTACGTGAGTTTTGGGATTTTAGGGATTCTGCGTTTCCCAAACTTTTTTTATGGGGACCCACTTTTTCAAACTGAAAAAAAAAGTTGCGACACAATATTACACAATAGCACAGATCTTTAGCACAATTCAGTCACGACCTTCCAAAGTGACTGTTAATCTGTGCTCATCAGTGAATTTATCATGGCAGAGGCCACTGAATGTAAAGTGTCTCAGGAGGAGACGGCAGCAGTGAATATAGCTTGTTATGTGATGCCCCGGATGTTGTGTTTTTTTATCCTGGTGTCTCAGCATCTCATTCCAGAACATGGGAGTCTTTGCCTTTATTTAGCATTCCATGGTCATCCGTCTAGTATTTGTTGAGATCACAGACCGAAGTGGTCGACTAACCCAACCACGCTGCTAGTATGTATGGCAAGAGATCGTCTGTCTACTATACAGTACAGTGATGCTTTTTGGAGCTCTTGCAGCCCAGATACTGTGGATATCCTTACAAACACTTTCTCTTCAGAAGAAAGTCGTGAGCCAGCCCTTTGAACAGTTTGCAGTAGATCACAGGGAAGGCAGAGGGCTTTTTTGGGAGGAAAACTGCAATTAAAAGACGACTTTGGAAAGGCTCTGATCAGAGCTGGAAGGGAAAGGAAGCTGCTGCCACAACATCCGGCTGCACTTGACATTACAACAAGGAAACGTGGGCATTTCCCAGTCGTGGCGCAGCTCTGTGGAATTACTGCCTGGTAAAAATGTGAGCGCAGGCGAGGCAGGGTGTGACTGAACACATCGTAGGCACAGAGGCTCGACGAGCTGACAGAGGTTCTGAGCCAAACTTCACTTTCAACTTGACTGGTTATGAAACCCGCTGAGTCAGAGTACTTATAGCAGGCCTACACACAGCAGCAGCAGCAGCCGCAGCAGCAATACAAATCCATATGGGCACACACATACGCACGCATACGCACACACATACATGCACAGTAACGTCTTTTCTGGTCCTAAAATAGCTCTCAGCCTCCCACTCTCCCTTATATAAGCTCCCAGCACAGTGATCTATTGGTGAAGACAAGGGTGTGTGAGAGAGTGTGTTGGTGCATGTGCCTGTTTATGTGCGTGCACTTCTGTCAGTGTGTGGGCAGCAGGGCTGTCTTAAGTTGTGTGTGTGTGTGTGTGTGTGTGTGTTCATATGCACGTTGTTTCTGCAGGAAAATGCGGTGAACACCAGTTTAAAATAAAAAAGAACAGCCTCTTGAAGGGAAACTCTAGTTTTTGTCATTATCATTGTAATCATGCAATGTGCAATAATATCCCGGTGCAATATAGATGCTTATAATTGTGCTACATCTGCATTTACCTTCAGTATATATTAAGTTATATACAGTTCACCTATTTAAGTTAAATAACCTTTTCTATAATATGGTTTATTTACTGTATATAGGTACTTATTTATTCAATTCTTGGGTATTTGACACAGGTAAATAATTTATTGTCTCTTTTTATTTTTTTTCTTAGTATATTGTATCTTAGTTAGTTAGTGTAGGCTGTGAATATGTTGTTTCTGTTCTTGGTTAGAGTAGCTGTAACAAAAGCAATTTCCCCCCCAATAAAGTTTATTCAATATAGTCAATAAAATTAATCAATTAATTAATTGATTAGTTAAGTCAATAAATAAAGATAATCAATAAAGTATTTCTGATTCTGATTTTTTAAATTTTTGACTTTGTGATTTCATTTATTTGGTTTGTAAACAGCTACATTAATTATTGCAGGACTAGAAATCAAGGATAAGAATAAAATTGCATTTTTGCAACATGTCAAAAATAATCTTTACGTTCACCTCTTTATTTTTGGTTTTTAAGTAAGGATCGAAGAATTTATCACTTTTTTTTATTTTAACAAAACATTTTATTTGTATATTTATAGTATTTATAAATATTATCTGCAATCTGTAGTTTAGCCTGTCATTATTCCTCACATGTAAGACCTTACCTAACTGTCTGTGAGCCATGGTAACCACAAAATTGAGTGGGGACAAAAAGAAAATCCCAGAGGAAATCACTTAGAGAAGATCTTCCATTTATACAATTATTGTAAATTACAATGGGTAAAACTTTGAAAACATCTTTATTGTTGCTGTTGTGATGCTCAGTCTCATTCATTCATGTAGAAAGACAGAATCTCTGGCCCAAACCTGCAATAAACAGTCAGCACTGCAGGAAGATCATGAACTGGAGCCATCAGACCAAACTTCCCACTCCTGCTGTGGGAGCTCCTTAGTGCCTCTGCCTCATCTCACTGAGCCATAAAACACAGGCCTCTTTTTGTGCTGACAGAACACTTCAATCCTTCCCCAATGTTTACTGAGGCAAAGCTCCTGCTGGGGTTATTATCCTGTCCTAAAAGTGTTATCTACATCGTGGGCAGCGCTCACACCGTTTTTGTTCTTTGTCTCTGTTTTATTTGTAAGGCCTCTTTTACACTGAGGCCACGTCGACACAGAAACGGCAAAAACAACCAAAACTATCTTTTTCCCTTTTCTTGCTGTTTTCAAAAGTGTCCCCGTAAAAACGGCATCGACTCAGGAAATATCTCTGTCCACACTGAGGAAGATGTCGTAAACATTAGATATAATAACAGAGACAGATTGAACCGAGCCAGAGGGATGAAAGGGAAATATTGTCTTTGTAACAAAGCAACAAATAAACCTAAATACTTTACGAGAGTGCACAATTCTGCTGCACGACAGAATGACAGCAGAAGAGAGAGCTGGGAATATGACGTCATCATTGTTTTCCTTTAGTATCGTATTCTCTGTCTACACAGAGACGTAAAGCCGGCATTTTGAGATTTTCAGGTTCCGTGTGGACGGTCCCTAAAAAAAATGTGAACCCTGATTCATCCAAGAAAAAAACAACTAACACCATCCCCACCTGTTTTGTGTTTGTGTTCTGTGGGGGTTTTTTCACCCATGCAAATAAAAAGTCAGTGGAAGAAGAAAACAACAACACAATGGAGCTCAGTTACTACATTACATTTACTTTATTTATGACTGGAGGGTCCAGTAATTTTCCTCCGAATGTATGATTTGTTGTTTTCAATATCACACAATGAGCCATTTATAGATAAATAGATAGATTCTTTATCCCATCACCAAATATTCACATATTTACAGTATTGTATGCAATGTTCTTAATGTTCTCCGTACAACACAAGAATATTGGTGTCTTTCCTCCTGGTACCAGGTAATGTTTTTAGTACCTGCTCTGCCGAGTTGAGGCAACACTATGCGGGACTCCACCAGGCTGTGTGGTGTCATCACAGGTAGAGTCATGACCAAACGTGCGACACAAGAATCAAGCCGAACAATGCCAAACTGTAGATTTGTTAAAAAAAAGACTTAACAATCCTAAAAACGTGGGTTAATCTCCAACAATTACCAGGGAAATGTCTAAAATCTCAGTATTTAACAGAGGAGTCTGATGTATTTAGAGACAGCACTGATGAAAGCGGCGAGACTGTGCTGGTCACGGAGGAAGTACTGAACTAATCTTTTTAATTAACTGATTGTAATGATTCAGTTACACAGAAAACAATTGCTTTCAAGTCACTAGTGACTTCTTTGTGTGTGTAAAATGAAGTCACGGCTGTTTCATGCAGCCGTGCAGTGATGACTTCGGGGAGGTATAGTAATGGAAGCACAACCAAATCATGTAGAGGCGAGGAGAGTCGACCTGGGACCATGCAGATAGATCATATTTACAGTATTTTAGACAATGTTCTTAATGTTCTCAGTACAACACAAGCGCGACCATTCCCATGACCGTCCTGGGTTAAACTGCCGTTCTTATCCTTATATTTATTTAAATTTGTATTTTTTATATTCATCAGGAGTCTTTTTTATGGCCGTGTTTTTTTGTTGAATGAGCACCTAACACAGTTTGAGTTGATACCTGACGACATTACATTCATTCTTTAAGAAGGTTTAAGAGGCTAATAAAATGAAGAACAGTAGGATAAAATAAAATAAACATATTGAGCCCTGTACAAGGTTGTTAAAAAGTAAGCTCGACTAAAAACATTCATGGCTAAGGGCTTGAGGATAAATGTGTATTACTGCTAAAAATAAAGGCCGTGAAGAAGAAATGTGTGTTTTCAACCAGGTTATAATTCCCACTGATGCCAACTGAAGCATTCCCACTATGATTTATGATTTAATGATAGTTTATAAAAATGCTCACTCATGCATCTTTTTTTTAAAAAAAACAAAAAATTGAAATAGACATGATGTTAATTGTGAATCCATGGCGGTTTATAGTTTTCTGACTGTCAGTATCAGGTATGAACTCAGAGAACTCAGCAGCGTGAGTCTCTGCGCACGTCTTTTATGCTCTGAAGTGTGAGTGTGTAGGAGGCTGCAGCCTGATCTGGTGGAATAAGTGGAAAGTGAATTGAATATGTGATGCATTACATTTGTGTGTAGGGCAGCGTGAAGGTCATGCGGTCATACCGCAGCGCTGGCAGAGTGCCGACTGCTCTTGTCTTGAAAAGTGTAAATGTTTTCCGTGCTTGCAGGTATAAAAAAAAAAAGCAAGATTGTATTAATGAGGTCAAGAGTTGTGTGGGGGGTTTTATTATGTTTAATTTAACAAAGAAACCAATGACACAGATGCTTTAATTGATCAAAGACAGAAGAAAAATTGTCTATTTTTGCTGTTTGTGCCTCTGGAATGTGAAAATATACCAATATTTATTTTTTATTTTTTTTTAATGCAAAAATTACAGTTTTGACCATGGTACAAATTTTTTTCTTACAATTTTTTAACCATGGTTTTAAATACCTGTAAAAATGTGTATATCTTTAAATTTGAGACATGCAAGATGGGCAAAACAAGAAATCTTAAAGGTTCAGTGTGTACGTCACCTCACCCTTCCACTCTAAGGCCCCCTTTACCCTTTACACCTGGCATTAAAATGCATTTTCTGTGATCAGATAACGTTTCACCACATGCATTTACACCTGGTATTAACATGCGTCTCCGGTGTCCACATCAAGATCTGATCAAGGTCATCTCCCCCCCCTTACGTCACCTCCTTCTCTTCTTCTGCAATGACTTCCAGCAGCAGACTACAATGTCACATCCTGTGTGTCACCTTATCATCAACAACAACAACAACAACAACAACAAAAACAACATTAGCTGCACGTGAAGTCACTGTATTGTATGGACAGGGGGAAAAACAGAGTAGACTGTGCAGTTTTGTGGCAGCTTTCACGTTAGCTGTGCTCAGAGCCACTAACTCATACTTTCTGCTCATACTTGGAGACACATCGGAGACTTGCATTTACACTTCTGTTCAACAGTGTGTCTCCGATCACCGATCACAATGTACCCCTGCACTTAAAAGTGGTCAGGCAAAATCTGATCAATCAGGTGATTGTACCCTTTAATTAAAATGAAGTATTGTCATTTTATCTTTGTCACCTTCATCTCACACACTGGACCTTTAATTCATCAAATTTACTGAAATTGCAGTGACATTTTTACATAAAAAGAAAAAGAAAAGGAGTTTTAATCAAACTAAAGTAAGATGGAGTTCATCACTTAAACGCCTGCATCCACTCAGTGAGGTGAGTACAACAAAGTACAAATACTGTGTTACTGTACTTAAGTACAAAATCTGTACTTTACTTTATTTATATTTCTAGTAACTTTTACTTTTCGACTACATTTCCTTTAACTATCTTTGTTACTCGTTACTATCAAATAAAATCAGAAGAAGAGTTGGTATTATGGTCTGTATATATAGAGTCTTAATGAGCTGCTTTTACACTACAGTTTTCACCCATTCATGCTCTGCAACATGGGGTTAAGTGTCTTGCTCAAGGACACATATAACCTTACAGTTTAATACTTTTACTTCTAAAAGTACATTTTATGTCAGAAAGTACAGTAAATGTCATATACTTCAAGACTTTTACTTAAGTAATACTATAAAAAAAGACTGCATTTCACAGTTTTCATCAAAACCACTTTCAACAAGACAAAAACAAAAGTTCCAGGAGGGAGAAAAACTGTGTGAATAATTATTATTTACATCCCTGCAAAGAGAAAACCATGTCACAAATGTTCAGAATCTGTGATGTTCATACATTTATAGATATTATTTTGTTGCTGCTCTGAACTATGACTGAACGTGCTTTGCCGCGATTAGAGAACATTGTGAGACACAACACGCAGAGGCAGATTTGACAGACATCCGCGGGGTCGTGTCCTTTAATGTCCTCGTCTGCATCATGAGCCTCTGCATAACTCCGCTGTGTTCTCATACTCACTGCAGGCTCCTCACGTACAGGACAAGACAGACACTGTTGGGTTCATCCTGTATGTCTGTCCTTGACTGCATTTGTGTTATTGTTCCAGTATATGATTATTCATGTTCCCACCCGTCCTCTGTCTATAGACGCTCCCTCTGTTTTAATCACTTATGCCAGTCTGAAACACATGCTTCACAAATGTCTGTGCACATACAATAGTTACAATAGTTACATGATAAAACACATCACATGCACAACACAGCAGCAAGGAAGCAACAAGTGTATTCACAGGGAAGAATGTGTCCCTGCATCTATTTGATGGATTTTATTGATTCAATTTTAAGAAGAAAGTTCTCTATTAGCCCTCCATAAGCTTCCAAAATTCAATGGAAAATGTGCAACTTCCTTTTAAACTGATTAGCAACAGATGACTGTCTATTAAGACAGAACAAGTCATGTCATGTTTGGCGTCTACTTACTTATGGCAATGTAATGTTTGTGCATCAGTGGCTAATTTGACCACAATCCTGGTTTGGCTTGATTTATCCTTCACTAAATTGCCCACTCCCTTTCCTTTTACTCCCACACTCACTTTTTTTTTTTCCTTTCTCTCGCTCTCTCTCCCTCTTCCCCTCCATCCTCTCTATCTCACCCACTCTCTTCTTTCTTCCTCTCTGTCTTCTTCCAGATGCACCATCTCTCTCTCTCTCTCTCTCTCTCTCTCTCTCTCATCCCTCCCCCATCTGTGGGAAGCTGCCATTGTGCGCATGTCACAGATGAGTCAATTTGTAGAGGCAGTGCACACGCGCGCACACACACACACACACACACACACACACACATACATATCCTGTCTCCCACGAAGGCATCTGCTTCAGTCTGTCTCTCTGTGAGATGCAGCACCAACTGAGGAGTGAGGGGGAGATGAGCAGAGGGAGGGAGGAGGAAGAGAAGTGGGAGGGATAAGGAAAGACTGGAGGAAGACATAGACAGAGAGAAAGAGGAGAGAAGAAGGAGTGAAATTGATAAGCATTGAGAGAAAGAAAGAGAACGAATGGTGCAGCAGCAGCAGCTGAGCATCTGTGTCTGACTTCTGTGGAGTTCGGACTCGGACATGACAGAGTTGCAGCATCCAAGTGTCTGAGCCTGAGCGTCTCCAGTTTGTGCATGTGAGAGAGTGTGTAGTTTTTGTGTGTGTGTGTGAGTGAGTGTGTGTGTGTGTGTGAGTGAAGCCATGGCGAGTGCCCAGCCAGGGGTCCATGCATTGAAACTCCAGCCTCCCTCTGTCTCCCAAACACTGAGGAACGGAAGTAACTTCATTAAATGGGATGAGGTAAGGACACTTCATGTCACTTCATTGTCAGAAAAAAACAAAACAATGTATTATTTATTTAGCATTATTTCATTCAATTTATTCTTCTTGTTGTTTGTGCTCATTGCTTTGCGTTGCACCATATTTTATTTTTTTTTGACAAGAAGAGAAAACGATTATCATCCCAATCGTCTGAATGAAGTCCAGCTGGACTGAATCGCTGTGAGAGATGAGGAGGAGGGAAATGTGCTATGTTGTCAGATGTGTTTACTATTCATCTGTTGATTGAGCTTTGGCAGGAAGTACCTGTGGATCAGACGCCAGCAGCACAGAGCACAGTGTGTGTGTGTGTGTGTGTGTGTGTGTGTGCGCGTGCATGTGTGTGTACTAAATCTTTATATTGCCACCTGTTGGTATGTAATGCATTCACCTGTATTTACAGTACTGTGTGTGTTTTCACTCATGTGTCACATTTGAAATGTACAGGTATGTGCGGAGTTGTGTGTGTGTGTGTGTGTGTGTGTGTGCGTGCGCGTGCCTGTACAGTGTATGTGTGTGTGTGTTGGTATGCTGAAGTACAGAGCCCTGACAATGAGAAAAACGTGCTGTCCGGTTACCATGGTAACTGGCATGGTTACCACCACACTAAACAGAGTGGACATTTCTTTGGTTGTGTGTGTGTGTGTGTGTGTGAGTCAATGCATTGAGCCATATAATATCATGAATCATACTTAGAGACAAAGCCCATCCAGGATACCGCTGATTAAGATCATGTGTGTTTGTTTTATGCATTTCTACAACATGTAGAGCACAGCACAGCTATGGAATACAGAATTGGTTGCCGTGCCAACAAGTGACAACCAGGGATCCAGTTAAACCATCCTTTCATTCTTCTGAATGTGGAGTTGCGATTGGTGGTGTTGTGGTCATGTGTTGATAAGTTGGTACACTTTTGATGTATGCCACAAATTGCATATTCAGTTCAATCAAAAAAAAATCCTATTATTAATAAGGGACATAAGGGACATAAACATGTCTCAGATGTAACAGGTGTAATTTCTCACCTGTAATGTATGGATTTTCTGCTGTGGTCAGCAACTGGTGGCCCGTCGTCCAAAACTGGTCCACCAGCATCAGTATTTGGTCCGGCAGATCATTTAAAATGGCTTTGCTTAACTTCACAAAAAACACAATTTCATCCAGAATTCAGAGCCTTTATTCTGAAAAAGATATAAACTGGTTCTAAGAGATTATGTTGCTTGCATTGACATTTAACTGACAAACGTTTAGTTTGAAAAATTAAACACAGCTGTTGTAATGGATTGCCAATTTCGGAGGGTAAATGTCTGTAAAATAACTCTTATTATGTTAAGAAGCAGTAATTGCTAACATTTAAATGATGCACTGTACACAAAGGGACAATATAGTTAATTAATAGCATTTTTTGACATTTGATTCTCCGCATCTCAAACATATTTGAGTCTTCGTAACAAGTTGTGGACAACGTAAAAACCCAAAACAAAAAAAAAAAAATGGACCTAGACCAAAACTCACCTGCCGACCCCTGCTCTAAAGGCATTAGTTATTCTAGGGTTATGGGTATGAAACAGTGAATAACCCAGAGGTATTGGGAGTCAGCATCAGAGCAATCAGAGATGGCAGACTTCACCCCATTCCCACAACAAGCCTCTGTCGCCCTCTGTTGGTCCTATTAGCAAATGCAAGCGTGGAAACACAAACAGACACACAGAGCCACTAATAACTATACTAAAACAAACAATTACTCGTAAAAAAAATGTTTATTACTTCATAAATGCTTCGGCATGTTCTGAGCTTTAATCAAGCTGACATTACATGATGTTACCCATACTCTGCCTCCGATTATCAGAGGCAGAGCTGTGGAGAGACGGGGCATGTTGACTGAAAATCAGTACGTCTAATCAGCATATTCTCCGCATCACACCATGAGTTGCACTTCTCCGATGAAATTGGCTCGGACAGTAAAATCTACGACCTTTTGAAACATAAAGCAGTGAAATGTGCAGACCTTCATAAGCGCTGACATCTGTACAAATACACATTTTTTTCAGGCTGTTTTTCCTACAGCATACAAGAGGCCTGTCAGTGTGAAACACCTAGTGTGTACCTGTTTTATAAAGACTGAAGATCTGTTTCTAATTTATAAATAAGCCCAAAGGAAACTGGAGAAACTTCAAAGCTGAATCACCAACTGAGCAATACAGTTAACCGAGTGAGCAATACAGTTAACCAACGAAGAAATACAGTTAACCAACTAAGAAATAAAGTTAACCAACTGATAAATACAGTTAACCAACTGAGAAATACAGTTAACCAAGTAAGAAATACAGTTAACCAAGTGAGCAATACAGTTAACCGAGTGAGCAATACAGTTAACCAACTAAGAAATAAAGTTAACCAACTGAGAAATACAGTTAACCAACTGAGAAACAGTTAACCAACTGAGAAATACAGTTAACCAAGTGAGCAATACAGTTAACTGAGTGAGCAATACAGTTAACCAAGTGAGCAATACAGTTAACTGAGTGAGCAATACAGTTAACCAACTGAGCAATACAGTTAACCAACTGAGAAATACTGTTAACCAACTGAGCAATACAGTTAACCAACTGAGAAATACTGTTAACCAACTGAGCAATACAGTTAACCAACTGAGAAATACAGTTAACCAACTGAGAAATACAGTTAACCAACTGAGAAATACAGTCAACCAACTGAGAAATACTGTTAACCAACTGAGAAATACAGTTAACCAACTGAGAAATACTGTTAACCAACTGAGCAATACAGTTAACCAACTGAGAAATACTGTTAACCAACTGAGAAATACAGTCAACCAACTGAGAAATACAGTCAACCAACTGAGAAATACTGTTAACCAACTGAGAAATACAGTTAACCAACTGAGCAATACAGTTAACCAACTGAGAAATACTGTTAACCAACTGAGAAATACAGTTAACCAACTGAGCAATACAGTTAACCAACTGAGAAATACAGTTAACCAACTGAGAAATACTGTTAACCAACTGAGCAATACAGTTAACCAACTGAGAAATACAGTTAACCAACTAAGCAATATACAGTTAACCAACTGAGAAATACAGTTAACCAACTGAGCAATACAGTTAACCAACTGAGCAATACAGTTAACAACTGAGAAATACAGTTAACCAACTGAGCAATACAGTTAACCAACTGAGAAATACTGTTAACCAACTGAGAAATACAGTTAACCAACTGAGCAATACAGTTAACCAACTGAGAAATACTGTTAACCAACTGAGAAATACTGTTAACCAACTGAGCAATACAGTTAACCAACTGAGCAATACTGTTAACCAACTGAGAAATACAGTTAACCAACTGAGAAATACAGTTAACCAACTGAGAAATACTGTTAACCAACTGAGAAATACAGTTAACCAACTGAGCAATACAGTTAACCAACTGAGAAATACTGTTAACCAACTGAGAAATACAGTTAACCAACTGAGAAATACAGTTTACCAACTGAGAAATACTGTTAACCAACTGAGCAATACAGTTAACCAACTGAGAAATACAGTTAACCAACTGAGAAATAGTGTTAACCAACTGAGCAATACAGTTAACCAACTGAGAAATACAGTTAACCAACTAAGCAATATACAGTTAACCAACTGAGAAATACAGTTAACCAACTGAGCAATACAGTTAACCAACTGAGCAATACAGTTAACAACTGAGAAATACAGTTAACCAACTGAGCAATACAGTTAACCAACTGAGAAATACTGTTAACCAACTGAGCAATACAGTTAACCAACTGAGCAATACTGTTAACCAACTGAGAAATACAGTTAACCAACTGAGAAATACAGTTAACCAACTGAGAAATACAGTCAACCAACTGAGAAATACTGTTAACCAACTGAGAAATACTGTTAACCAACTGAGAAATACAGTTAACCAACTGAGAAATACTGTTAACCAACTGAGCAATACAGTTAACCAACTGAGAAATACAGTTAACCAACTAAGCAATATACAGTTAACCAACTGAGAAATACAGTTAACCAACTGAGCAATACAGTTAACCAACTGAGCAATACAGTTAACAACTGAGAAATACAGTTAACCAACTGAGAAATACAGTTAACCAACTGAGCAATACAGTTAACCAACTGAGAAATACTGTTAACCAACTGAGAAATACAGTTAACCAACTGAGAAATACAGTTAACCAACTGAGAAATACTGTTCACCAACTGAGAAATACAGTTAACCCTCCACATCTCCGTCATCTTGTGACCCTGCATCATTATTTCATTTAAGTAATAATCTCGATCCTTTAAAGTCTTTTAGTTGAGATTGAACTCATTTGTCTTCATGCTGTGTCAAGTTGTGAAGACACAGGAAACCTATTGCGAGGCAGTGTTACTCCATCATAGGGAAACTACACGGCTGCAACCACATTTCGCTATCAGTAAGAATCTTTTTGTTTTGTATTTTATTTAATTGATACATTTTACCGGTGTGTGCGTGAGTTTTCTCCGGGTTCTCCGGTTTCCTACCACAGTCCAAAAACATGCAGATTTGAGATTTAGGCAAATTGGACACTTGAAATTGACCATAGGTGTGAGTGTGGATGGTGAGTGAGGTTTAAATTGTTTGCTTTTCTTCACAAAATCAAATAAGTCGTGCAGAATTCAGAGCCTTTGTTCTGGAAAAAAGTTAAACTGAGTCAAAGAGCAGTTTCAAGACACTAGTAACATTCTGAGGCAAATTCATGTCACTTATTTCAAACCAATATGTCGCTGAAATTTGCTATTTTTGTACAATATTGAAGAAAAAGAAATCCGAAACTTTCCACATTGAAAGCTATTTTAAACATTTAAATGTGAATTGTTGAGTATTTTAATTTAAAGTGTACAGTGTGATCACAATTTACCCCCCAAGTGGCCAAAACATCAGCTGTTTCATTAATCAACAGTGGTCCATGAAGGCCTTATTTACTCTCAGGGGAGATCATTTCCAACATTCCTTTTGTTTGTGATTCTCTTTACTGCAATAATGTGGTCAAACATGTGGACTTTTTTTGTTTCCTCAGGATCTGTCCACAGTTACACCAGTGACTCTGTGTGTGGATCCACACGGGTTTTACCTCTACTGGACTGACCAAAGCAAGGTTGACATACACACACACACACACACACACACTTGAGTCTTGCGTCTTTAGTTGCCTCCAAACATACTGTAGATCAACTGTACACTATATTATTTTAATTTACACCCACTTATCACGCAACGTGACGCAATGTCACACATTTGACGAGCATTTAACAAAGATAACAGCATATATTTTTTTTACTGTACTATATATATTTCAGTGTATCCAGTTCAATCCAACTTTATTTGTAAAGCAAAAACAACCACAGTGGTCCAGAGTGCTGTACGGAATATTTAAATAAAATAGAGTAGATTAAAAAAAACATAAAAGCTCACACGAGGTGATAGAATACATGAAAATTATAAAACATAGCAATAAAAACATTACATTAAGTATATGACAATGTATCAAAAAAGGCATTCATTGAAAGTCTGCGTTATATATACTACTATATAACGTGATTATATACTTTATATATGTATATACAGTATATAATATATATATGTATATTTATATATATGTATATAAATATATATGTATGTATATATATATATAGATATACACATATATAAATATACATACATATATACATATATAAATGCTTATGTGTATTTATAAAAACAGCATATGCATTGTTAGGCAAGCAGTAAAGACAACATTTGATTATTGATTGTGTCACACACCACGCACACGCACACGCACACGCACACACACACACACACACCACACACGCACGTGCACACACACACACACACACACACACACGTGGCTTTGCTCACTTTCTCTCTTCCTCTCCAGGTGGGCATAAATCCTGAGCAGCAAACAGCAAGAAGCATTTGGCTGCCAAATACCAGCTGGCACTGTGTGTGTTATATAAATGCAATATCTTTAATTAACCAAGTCATATATACAAATCAGATTCTACGTCTGAATCTGAATGGTTTGGGGGAAAAGTCTCTCAGTCATCATCACCCCCGTCTCCCATATTAAAGCTGCAGTGTGTCTTTTTTTTTTCGGGCACAAACAAAAACCAAAAAAGTCTGTTACATTCAAACCATTGTCTCGATAAACTGATGCATTTGATCACAACTGAGGGAGAGAAGGTTAACCCCAGGTCTTTGAAACACAAGTGCTAGTGAGATAATGGAAGTTGGAATATGGACCTAGAGTTCAAAGGTTATATAAGAATACAGACGCCAACAGTGTTTTAGTGAAAGAAGTTGCAGACTAGAGCTTTAGCAAATTACATCCATACATACATAAATTCTCCGCACCATAGAAGTATATCATATTTGTAACATAAATGCATTCTTATTGACAAATTCATCTACTGTATATAGCAACTGCCAGAAATATTTCATATATTTTGTGAAAATCTTGAACTGTTTAATGTTTTGACAGCTCTGCAATTCTCTGTTAACATTATTATTTATATATTATATATATATAGTTTCAACCTACAGTCATTGATGCAAAAAAGTTTTCATTGTTTGATCATTTTGTTGCATTTTCTTGCGCTATACGCAACTATATCTATACAAGAGCAGCATTAGAACAAAGTGTTATTACTTTCTTTGACTATTAAGTCCACACAGTTGTATTGTTTGTGTATTTGTTCAGGACACAGAGTTGTTGGACCTGACCCTCATAAAAGATGTCAGAACGGGGAGAAGCACCAAAACACCCAAGGTACTGTCACCTCCCTGCATCCATTCACTCCTCTGTGTCTGTAGTCTCCACCATGGCCTGACCCTGACCCAGCATGACACTGCTTATCAACAACCACCTCAGTCACCACAGAGTGACTTCCCTCTGAACAGCAGCAACTTCCAGTACAACAGATGCTCTTAGTATCTCTTGTAGCGAGTCATTTTCCTATAAAGTGAATTTATTTACTCAAACAAGTCAATTGATTTTAATTTCTTTACTACTGTGTGTGTTATTTCATGCTTTCAGGCTGCTTATGTCATTGTTTTCAAGGGTTTTCATGAATTGCATGTTTTCATTGGTAATACTACACAATCCTGACTGGGGATTATTAAATCCGGATTAAAATGGCTGCTTCACATCTCTCCAGTTATCTCTTCCCTTTGTTCTCCCCCCATCTTTGTACTAGAAAGAAAGTTTGACAGATGTAGCAGGAGGCTGCAAAATATTGCTTACATTTATTTGGTCAGGGGTCTGTTGTTATCGTTATTATTTGTGAAAGATCATGTGCAGTGACACTTTGCACAGGATCAGCACTTTTCCACACAAAATGCCACACACAAACTGAACTGACCAATCTATTCTACCGTCTTTGCCAAAAACCTGCAAGCTGTCGATAATTATCAAGTTAAAAGTCCGAGAGTAATGGCATTCTACGTGAACGTCAATTATCCGTGGGACATATTTTTCTTGCACACACACCTCAGTCTCCCCTCACCTCATCCTTCTCCTCTCAGTTGGCCTCCAGTGTGACTTTGTCTCAGCTGACAGCTTGATGTTGTCCAATAGGAGGCCAAACTGCGGGAGCTGCTTGATGTGGGAAACCTGGTTGGTCGCCTTGAGAACCGCATGGTAACCGTGGTTACGGCCTCGGATCACGTAAACGTCAACCAGCTCAACTTCATCGCCGCGCAGGAGGACGAGGCCAAGGTACTCAAGTCGACTCAGCACGGAGATGATGATGTCGTTGCTGCTGCTGATGATGATGATGATGATGACGTGTTTTCTTTAGGTGTGGTGTGAGGAATTGTTTTCACTGTCTTCCAATCTGCTGAGCCACAATCTTAACAGAGACCGCAGTCTGCTGAAAGTGTGAGTATCCAACATGTGGTGCAACACAATCACACACTGCATTGTCTTCCCTTCGTTTGAACAGCCTGAACAAAGTCTTAGCACTAACCTCAACCATAAACCATAAATTTTAATCATGTTTCAGAATCAATACATTATGTTAAATACATTGAGTATAAAATGTATAATCTTTTATTGGTGAAGTTACATTCTACAACTATATAGTCTATAGTTAGCATCAAAACTCCACAGAAGAGTCCATTGTGGGCTATTGTACAAACATGATGGTCCAAAATGGTCCAGTAGCCTCCACAGAGCTGACCTGACTCCTCGTATAAATATAAAGGCTCATTGTGGGGTAATGAAAAACAACAATTCATACGAAAATTCATATTTTTATCTTTCATTTCTGCTCAATGAAAATAATGTCACCCCTATTCTACATACTGCACCTTTAAAGAAACCTGCACTGCAGTTGCGCTGGGTTTACATCAGGTAAAGTGTCCCAGAACACTGCTGTACTCTATGTCCATTAGGGGTCTATGAAATAAAAATAAATAATAATAATCACAGAGATCGTACAGAGCACTGCTGAGAGGTAAAAGAGCGTTGAAATCTGCTCTGAATGAGGCTCAGTCCAAATTCTGCAGATGATTTTCAGATTTGTGAGCAGAAACAATTCACTTTAACGTCTGTGACCTTCATCATAATGTAACATGAGATTAACCCTCGGTGCTCACGCGGCGCGGATCTGTGCCGCAGGTGCACCGATGCTAATTTGCCGTGGGAATAATACACAACTCCTTATATGGACATCCTGGGGGTGTGTGTTTATAGGTCACATATTCAGGCTTTAGATTTTTTCTTCTTGTTTGAATCAAGTTGTGATTCATTTTATACCGCATTTTTAGTATAATATTTAAAATAGCAATAACTGTGCAGAAGTCACAAAAAATACAATTTTTCAGCAGTTTTTGTTCATAAAATTCAGTCCGATTTGAAGCATTTTGAGTACTTTCTGCTCAGGTGTTTTTATATAGTATAGGATATAAGACACATTCTTATAGCCTCTGTATATAATGTACGTTTAAACATAGTCATGGAAAAAAAGCTCTGTGTTCTAAGGGTTAAAAGGAGCGTTGTCTACATATTTCTTGAAATATTACTTCACATGTCTCGAAAAGAGATTAATTTGTGTTGTTAAACATGGATACCAAAGAAGTGGTTCTACCTGACAGAAGAGTTTCCTATCTGTCAGAGCAGATTGAAAAGAAGAATTCATGTCCACAGTCATAATTATTCACATATTTCCACTAGTAAGTTTTATATTGAAGCCTTCATCATGTTTCTTCTCTTTGTTTCAGATATGTCAGATTAACTCTCCAGCCAAATGCAGAGGGGAGAATTCCTGTCAAGAAGTGAGTCACTGATCATTTCCCTCTGTCTAGTTTTCAATCAGTGGTTCTGTCTCAGAGTTAACTTTGAGGCACGTGTTACATTAGACGGCTGAGGATGTGAGAAAATAGCCCAATGAAATCTGCAGAGACAAACTTAAACTTTACTCTTTCCTGTCCCTCGCTTCCTAAAATAAATTCAATTCCATGTGCACTTGGGGAAGCGAAAACAGGGACAGGATTCATGAAGGTGCTTAATTCAGCACTGACCTGGTAATCAACCAGTGCCAGAGCATGAGATGGATAACACAGTGATGATGGAAAGCTGTATTTTAGAGGCAAAGCAGGAGTGGAATTAAGGTCAGTCGATGAATCTTGGAAGGACAGACAGGATTTTAAAGATGCAGGGAGCAAAGTCAGACCGAGAGGAGAAACTCACGTTTAAACTGGGATTGAGGAAAATGACAGAAGTGAGGGTTTGGAATTGTAATAACAGAAGTGTGGTGGAGCCACAGGGGGAACGACAGCCGGGTTAATTAACTGGAAAGATGTTTTCAGATGTAAATATGTAGGTTTTTGCGTTGGTGACTGATGAGCTGATGATGGTGTGATGTCATTGTGTGTTGCAGCATTGTTCGGCTGATCTCATCAGACAGAAAGAGAGTCGAGAATGCCTTGGAGAGCTGCAGACTGCCCTACGGACGGGTAAACAATTCACATCATAGTACCTACACTCGTTTATCTGCTCTGCATGGGTATTCATCCGCAAATCAAAGCGGAACTTTGTAAGTCTGGTCGCTTTTTTGCCTTTTTCTCCACAGAGCTCCCCCTACAGTTTCGGAGTACATATTTTTATGACACCACTTTAAACATCCATCCACCCATTGTCCATCCATTCTCCTCTCTCCTGGTCCATGTGCATGTCGTGGAGTCATGTCCATGCCAGTCGGCGTCCAAAAATCCACTTTTTACTCATGTTTGGCCCCTCGCTCAGTCCGAGAGTCGTCTCCTCTTCCTCACTTCCCTCCGACAATGTTTTTGTCTGTTTCTTTTTCAACATCTAAAATAACACGATGGCTGTGAAACAATCTGTGTTTCTTGCGAGACTTCAGAAGGTCTTGCGAAGTCTGGGTCGACGGCCCTCAGCGCGTAAGGCTGGTTTCAGTCTCAGTCTCACAACGAGCCAGTTAACCATCACAATGACTCCAACGCTGTTAAACTGGGGTCCAAGATGGCATTCTCTGCAAGGGTTTTACCTGAGATGTTCAATGTTTATTAAAAGTTAATCTGATTGAAAAAAAAAAGTCTTTAAACCTGTGAAACCGTTATTTTTCCCTGACTGACATCCCCACCAAGGTGGCTCAATTTCCCAGCATGTCAATATACTGTCCTGTTTTGCAACTTTAAAAGAGAGTGTAGGTTGCC
Organism: Solea solea; assembly: GCF_958295425.1. Lineage (NCBI taxonomy): Eukaryota > Metazoa > Chordata > Actinopteri > Pleuronectiformes > Soleidae > Solea > Solea solea. Next base: position 5,765,818 of record NC_081148.1, on the reverse strand, counting down.
ACACAGAGGAAGTTATCGCAACACTAGCTGCACCAATAACCTGGTGTTGTTATGCACAGCATATATGTTTATAATATCTGTCTTTATAATATTTATATAAGTGTGTCCACTCTTATCACAGGATACAAGGACACAACAGTGAGACTGTAACATACACGTTAAATATTCACGGACAGCGTTTATGAAAGAGAGACCGTTATCGGCTAATCATGACAGAGGCTCAATTGCTTCCCTGTCTAGGAGAAAATTATTCATAATTATTGTGGGTAATGGATATTACAGAATTATCCATTTATCCAATTAGTCGTTTATGACAATATATGTCTTACATAATGTGCAGTTAACAATTCATGATGAGACAATTTCATCAGTGGGCCGTAACCAACCTCCCCCAGAACATGTCATTAAATAAATCTGCCCTTTACTTCTTGAGCTATAGGAAACATACCCTAAAATAACAATGTTACACAACAACAATGTTATAATAAAGGTGCATCATTAGATACACATAAGTCTGTTGTAAAAAAAAAAAATGACTGTGGTTGCATCATCATCATCATCATCAGCTCTGTACAGAAAGTACCAGATGTTTTGTTTTTTTTCAGGGTACAAACTAAACTATACAAAGCTCCGAACAACGATATTATTAAGCACACAAACTGTTAATGAACATCTTTTTAAACCTCCTACTTCTTTTTTGATATTTTCCACTCAAGCCTTTTATCTGGTGGTTTTCTTTTCATCCAGAACAATCCCCGCTGCACACAGGCGCTGAGATGAGCTCAATTATCTGCGTCAACACTAAAATCTTAAATTAAAATTTTATGACAGGCAAAGAAATGAAAGATTCCTTTCAATACAGAAGATATGAAGAAGTGGTTGATGTATTATTTATAGTAGGAGGAGGATTCTTCAGACTGCTTCAGTTGTTAAAAAGAAGGAATAATGTCTTTATGTTAATGTCCATGTGCTGTATGTTTGACAGGGTGACAGCATCAAACTGGAGGACTTCACTCTTGAAGTTTACCGGACTTTCCTGGACAGTCTGTGTCCTCGTCCTGAACTCTGCGGCATCTTTAAACACCAGTGAGTATCCAGAAAAGCCTTCACCTGCTTCACACCTGCAGTCACACGCTCTCTGTTAAACTCCCCGATGACACTACAAAATGATTTGTTTATTTCATTTTATTTTACACGTGTTGTTATTTGCTGCGGGCCATTTCCTTTGATGTGGTGGAATAATGTGAGATGATTCATCTCGTGTCCCACTTGTGCACAGAGGAGGATTAAAGAGGAGGCTGTTGATGATGCAGAAGTGTTCATCAAAGTCTCAAGCACAGTCATAGTCATGCTATTGATTCATTAAAGGTCCGTTCTGTAACATTTAGGAGGGTTTATTGGCATAAATGGAATATTATTATTATAAAGCCTTGGAAAAATGTACTTTGGAGTGCCGTGACAGGAAGAGACATATGCAAAAGTCCGATGCAAGAATCAACCTGAACAATGCCGAACTGTAGATCAGTTAAAAAGACTTAACCATCCTAAAACCTTATGTGTTAATCTCCAGGGAAATGTCTAAAATCTCAATATTCGACAGAGGAGTCTGGTGTATTTATCGACAGCACTGCTGATCGTGACCGGCATCACAAGCCGACTGTGTCAGACGGAGTCTGTGCTCCGGTCATGGAGGAAGTACTGAACCAATATTTGCTTTAATTAACTGATTCTAATGATTCAGTTAAACTGAAAACAACTGCTTTATAAGTCACACACAAGTGTGTGTGTGTGTGTGTGTGCGTGTGTCGATTGCAAAACAGAGTCACGGCAGTTTCATGCAGCCATGCTGTGATGACTCCACCCACGATGAGTAGGTACCATTTTGTAGTGGAAAACCAACCTAAACCGTGCCGAAGCAAAGCGAGTCGAGGCGAGCTGGGACCATAGGTGGAAAAGGGGCTTTAGTGCTGTTCAACAACTGGTTACTAAAGTTATTTGTTATCATTAGTATCAGTATTAGTATCAATAGTTATATTTTACCAGATGTAGGAAAAAAAATTAATCCATTACGTTAAGTGCACTCACACTATTGATAAATTAAAGGTCCATTCTGTAACATTTAGTAGAACTTATTGGCATAAATTGAAGATTATAAGGAAAATAGAAAATTGGACTTAATATATAGGCTGAAAAAACAGCATGAATTATTGGCCATCGTCTGCCCTGATTTCTAAAACTCAGCATGGGCATCAGCCATAAAACATCCCATACTGGTTGACCTCTATCTCTCGGTAAAGGTTTTCCTGAGATCTTGTGTTCCTGCACTGCACATGAAGTCATTCCATTTCAAGACATGAAAAAAAAAATCCCGGTCATTCAACAGTTTGATGAGATACACTCTTGTTTCCAGGTGTTACTGCTGTATACACACAAACACTCCCTCACTCAGGTCAGATAGTTTTGCTTGACAGAGCCTGTTTTCATCTGAAGAACACAGCAAACAAATATAATTTCATCGTTTCTGTTTATGGAAACCAAACAGAGGCGGAATAATAACATCAATAACAACAGATGTCATGCACTATAACATCTGTAGACGTCCTGTAACTGACCTCAGCTCTGACCCTGCTCTGCTCCATAGAGGAGGGGATGATGGGGCTTTGTCAGTCGATCAGATGACAGAGTTCATCAACAACAAGCAGAGAGACCCGCGGCTGAATGAGATCCTCTACCCGCCTCTCCGTCCTGCACAGACACGCGCTCTGATGGAGCGGTACCAGCACGACCAGGCACAGCTGAAGCAAGGTACAAAGACGTGTGTGAACATCTGTGCATCTGTTCATTTTTAGCTTTTATTTCTTTCTTTCTTCTTTATCATTATTGAATTAACAGCAATAGAAACAATAACCATGAGCAAAACAATAAAAACACAAACAGTTAACACAATTCAGTCTGATTCATCACAAAGGCAACTTTAATACACGCCCAACTGGTGACAAATTTTAGAGGGATACATTTTAAAAGAATTTAGAAATTATTCTTTTTCTTCAATAAACTTTCCCCATTATTTTTTTAACTCTTTAACACCAAGGCCTCAAAATGTCTGGCTAGAGTTTTTTTTTTTTTTTTTCCGCTTATTTTAATCATGAAGCCCAGAAAATGTCTTGTGAGTAATCGCTTTTGCCCATTTATTAACTTTCAATATCTGGCTTATTATTATTTACAATTTACTGCATATTAAAATAGTCTTTTTAAAATGTTTAAAAGTTAAAAACACTGTAGTCGTACGCACACCAGATTTTGCATGTTAAATTTCAAATTTGAACAAGTATAAAACATATTAAAAATAGCATTTGTTTAAGTCTTTGTCCCAAAGTCCAAAAACTATGTACAGTGTTTTTTCCAACTCTCTCCTCTCTGGCGACAAAGACGCTGATTCCTCGGCGCGAGTGAAATTACCGTAATAACCACATGTTGGCATTGACGTGCACCTTCTCAGCTTTTAGAAACTGTTGGAATTTTTGGGATAGCACAAACTACCACGTTACCAAAGATAAAGTAGCATTTTATGAGTATTCTAGAATGATGAATATTCAAACTCTCCATCTGCTCTGTTCAAAAAATAAAGATCTTTCCCAGTAAAATGATCAAATTAATAATGTACCTGCCTCTAAAAGAGCGACATCCCACTATCACTTACAGACTTACATTATATTACACATTTCACACAGAAACCTAAGCCAAAAAAAAGGACGTACAGGATGTGGCTTGGATTTAGTACAACAAAAAAGACATTTTTCAGATTTAACAACACCAGAGATCTTGGATGTGATCCTAACTCGCCCACACACACTCACACACTTGCTAAATTAAGTAAGTCTTCACTTTTATGTTGGATCCTGTCGGAGAAAATGGAAGAAATCTAAAAATGTCCATTAAAATGGAATTCTTAAAAAATCATCCTGCTCATATTTTCAAGGTTTCTTATCTAAACCATAGTGCTGGTAATTTACAGTGATGTAAAAGTGAATATTTTGATATTCAAATGACTGAATGAACGTATTCTTCGTTGCATTGTCACTTTTTCAAATCACTTGTCATTTTAACGTAGCAATACGTTTGCTTTGTTTTTCCCACAATATCATTTATTAATTATTAATTTTACAGCAAATCCTGCAAATTGATGTTTACAGGGTTCTTTAAAATGTCATTCCATGGTAAAGTAATCAGTTACGTTACAAACTTTTCCTGTGTGTTAATGAATCGTACAAAGACGTGTTTTACACTCTTTCGTGTGTGTGTGTGTGTGTGTGTGTGTAGGTGTGATTTCTCCCCAGGCGTTCTCCACTTATCTGTCCAGTGACGAGAACGGAGTCATTCCTCCAGACAAACTGGATCAGTCTGAGGACATGAGCTTCCCTCTGTCTCACTACTTCATCAACTCGTCACACAACACATACCTGACAGGTAAGACTTTCTTTTTAAAAAATAACCTCCTCAAGGCTTTCCAGTCTGTGAGCGGTTGTCTTGGATGAGTATGGGACGGACTCGGCTGATTATTTAATCAGTTTAATTGTTGAAAGGAGCTCATATTAGATTTTCACTTTCATCACGACACACAAAACCAAAACTAATTGATACGGTTTTTATTTTGTGAATGAGGCATGGGTGAAGTACGCACTCAGCAGTATCATCAAAAAGTCTATCTTTATTTATTATTTATTTGTTGGGGCAGATTATTTTTCCAAGTGTCATAGTGCTTAGAGTAGATTCTAATGCGCAAAGCTTATAAACAGAGAAATTAAAGATACAAGGGACAAAAAAATTAGAAAGATAAAACAGGATTATAAAATGTGACAAATTCAGAATACATAAAAAGGCACATAAAAGTAATACAGAGTGTCTTAAATTGTTAATATGAGTTTGCATAATTGAGATTTTCTTTTCTCACTGGTGTGAAAACTGTGTTGCTGAGATTGCTTGAGATTAAAGTCAGAATTCTGACTTTTTTGAATGAATTCTGACTTTTAATCTCAGAATTCATGCTGTTTTATTAATTTTTTTTACATGGCGCCCTAATACTACGTCGTAGTAATTGTAAACTTTATTCAGCAAAAACAAGTTGTTTACATGTAAATATTCTCCTGCTTTGATGGTCTTTGGTGGTCTGTGTGTGTTCCAGCGGGTCAGCTGGCCGGCAGCTCCTCAGTGGAGATGTACAGACAGGTTCTCCTGGCAGGATGTCGCTGTGTGGAATTAGACGTGTGGAAAGGGCGAACGGCCGAGGAGGAACCTGTCATCACTCACGGCTTCACCATGACGTCTGAAATCCCGTTCAAGGTAAGGAGTGCATACCTGACCAATATACTGTGTAATTACAACATCAAAATCTCTTATTATCTCGATTATATTGTAGAGTAAAGTCTACAACATTGTGATAATATATGATATATGATAGCTCTGAGTAGAAGTCCACCCTGATTTTCAGGGTTAGGGTTAGTGGTGCAGTACGTAAAATTTTACTGAAATTATAATACTCTGTTTAACGCTTAGAACACAGAGCATTTTGGCTGCAGAACACCTGAGCAAAAAGTACTCAAAATTCACTTGGCTCGTTTTTATGAAGAAAACGCTCTATTTTTGTGACTTCTGCACAATTATTTCTACTTTATATCACTACTAAAAAATTGCGATAAACTTAATCGTAACTTTGACTCAACAACACATGAGAAGACGAAAATAATAACGTTTCCACAGCAAAAAGTGCATCTTCCACATTAAAATGACTCTTGTTAAAAACTCAATTATCCGTTCGAGCCCATTTTGTCAAACCATCATTTAAAACACTTTTAGACTTTTGATTTCCAATCATATATGACTTTATGTCATGCCTCCTTTTTAAAGGTGTCAAATGATCTGACTCGAGTACAAATACAAATCACGACAAGAGCAAATTTGTGCATAATAAAATATTTCTGTCAGTTACAGAAACGTTACAGACCATAACACCTAATATTATTTTGAATAGGTAAACCAGGCATTTTCAAGAGATATGTGGTTGATAAATGAATGAAAATTCCATTGTATGCATGGCTTATTTAATAATTCCTGAGTTATTTAGCGACTCGTCTGTCCTGATGCAGTTTGTAGTATGATAATGTAAGCAGCAAAAACCCAGGGCCGGCCTAAGCCTTTATGGAGTCCTGAGCCCCCCCTCCCACCAACTTGGAGCAGCCTGTGCTTGACTATTATTGATACAAATGTAAGATTATAAATTGCATTAATTAAAGTCGTCTTATTCACACTAAACCAGTGTCACTTTTGGTTTTTTTTAACCTTAGAGTGAAATACAATCATAAAAGTGGCCTAGTATTAATTTGCACTTTGGTATTCAACGTGAAGTGTGGTTTTACTTTATCTAATGTATTTTTTGGAAAAATAATAATATGAAAATATTATAATATACCTAAATTTGAGACGGCTCACTGGACCTAATCAAGAAATAATCATGTGCTTTATAATTTCTTGTATATGATTTTTTTTTTAATTGAAAACTCAAATTATATTTTAGCATTAAAAAATATAATTTTGGTTAAAAAGCTTCTACATCTTGCTGTAAAATACCAATGATGTTAATCCAGGGCAGCTGTGGCTTTGGGTGGCGGTCGAATACATTTGTGAAGCTGTATATCTAAAGATATCTAGAGTTCTTATGTTCTCCACACACTAATGAGGTGATCAAGGGGTTAGTTGCTTCGTTCCATCTTCCTTCTGCTCTTTCTCTCTTCCTCTCCTCGTCCTCTTCAGCTCTCTCTCTAACACTTTTGTGTCTCATGTGACTTGAAACATAAAAGTTTGAGACGCAGAGGAGGGAACTGCACATGTGCACTTTATAACTTAAAGTCTAGGGCCAAGGATTTCTGTGCTCGGGACAGCAAGTACACAACCACCTCTCAGCAACTTTAGATAACATTTAAATATAGCCAGTGAAACAGTCAGTAAAAAGGTAAAAATGTTATCTGTCACAGTTTGATTTGCTTGTATTTGCCCGCTAGTTTTCTTAGTCTTGTCGATATTTTGTCTCCAGGAAGTGATTGAAGCCATCGCAGAATGTGCCTTCAAGACGTCACCGTTTCCCGTCATACTCTCCTTTGAAAACCACGTGGACTCGTGAGAATCTCTGCCGTTACTCGTGTGTAAATTGGTCCTGAACGTTGAATGTTTTCAGATGTTTTACGCGCTGTGTATCTCTCTGTTGCATCATCTGTCAGCTTGAAGCAGCAGGCCAAAATGGCTGAGTATTGTCAATCTATTTTTGGAGAGGCGCTGTTGATTGACCCCCTGGACAAATACCCTGTAAGATCTCACACACACACACACACAATAGACGTATATTTTATAACTGCTGTTGTGTCATGCCAACTGTGTGTGTGTGTGTGTGTGTGTAGCTGGAGTCAAGCGTCCCTCTGCCCAGTCCTCAGGAGCTGATGGGCAAAATCCTCATCAAGAACAAGAAGTCGCACAAACCCCCCAGTAGCAACGACACCAGGAGACTGACGGACCAAGCTGCCAGTCAGAGCAACGAGCCAGTGTCTCCTAGCAACAACACGGGAGGTAAGACGCAAAGACAGAAGGACTTTTTTTTTTTTTTTTTACTGTCAGCCTGGAAATCCATGTGAAATGTACGCAATTAATAATTCAGTCGCTTCTGAGGCGAGGAAAGCTTCGTATGACTGAAAACATTAACGCTAAACATTATTCAGTCTTTAATTGCAGGCACTAAATACTCATACAACATGTGTTTATAACGCAGATGTGGAAATATTCGACTCCAGTAAAAGTACCGTACCACTATTGTGATGACATTTTACTTAAGAGTCAAAGTTACTTAGTTGCTTTTTGAACGAGGTCGGGGTTCTTTCTTGTGTCGTGCAAAAAGTACAAATCTCACATGAATTGTTTTTACTGTCCTTTTTAATTTTCTAAAAACCTTTTACTTAGTAACGGATGTGTTTTAAAATGTAGCAAAGTGCAGTACTTCCAAAAAAACATACTTTAGCAGTAAGAAGACCTGGGTTCAAGCCCCGGTCAGAACAAAGGCCCTTTCTGCATGAAGTTTGCATGTTTCTCTGTGTGTGTGTGTGGATTTTCTGCGGGTTCTCCGGCTCCCTCCTACGGTCCAAAAACATGCAATATGGGGATTAGGTCAATTGGACCCCTTAAATTGACTGTAGGTGTGAACGGTTGTTTGTCTCTATATGTGTCCCTGTGATGGACTGGTGTGACACCACCTGTCGCACGATGTCAGTTGAGATTTGCACAGCTCCTCCCGTGACCCTCATGTGGAGGATAAAGTGGTAATAAATACACAATAAGTACACAAAAAAAAAGGTCTTATTTTAAAACTGCACACATGTTTCTGGATGTGTTTGGTTGAGACATAATTATAGCATTGCTAAAACAACACATCTAATCATGGCCTGAGACTTTTTCACAGAACTCTATATAGAGTGTTTTATTTATTCATTATTATTGGTGTTATTATTCTTGATTTGGTTTAATTTGCAATGACCAAAAAAGAAAATCATGGAAAAAATAGATGTAGTTTCAGGTATAGCAGCAGAAAGTCTATTGCACGTATACAAAGTTACAAAAATGTAGAACTGTTGTGCGTAACTTTGAAATGTAAACAAATGTCCGTTACATTATCAGATGAGTTCACACGATGCTGATTAAGTCTGACAGCTCCACACGTCTCTCTCACTCTCTCTCTCTCTCGCTCTCTCTTCTCTCTCTCCTCTCCCTCTGTGTTTCTCAGTCAAGCACATCTCGTGTCACCCGGTGACACTCTCATGCCGCACACAGGAAGTGATTTATTTTATGTGCAGGCAATTTTAATGCAAGTTAATGCAACATTGCGCAGATAAAGTGAGACGCTTGCAAGACTGAAAGATCCAGAAGCAAAATCTAGGTCACGTCTGATAGTATTGCTTGACACAGCAAATTTGATGACATCATTTCTTTTCACCAAAGAGAGACAGAGTTTCTAGTTGAAAATCACAAAATCAAAAGATGATTATCAGGTGTTTTCTGGATTGATAAATTCAGCCACGGCTTTGGCTGGATCAACACATCTTTCTCACACTTGACTTTGCTCATCAGGGACTTGGGTCTCAGTAATAATGAGGGGGACATTCCCAGAAGAGGTTGGTGGCTCAGAACAGCAATTAAACAGCAGTGCAAGGGGGAAATCAGCCATCTTTATTGACACACCTGATGTGTGATGGGTCTGGGACTAGAGAGCCTGGCCTTACACACACATGCACACACACACACAGTGTGAGCTGTATAGTCACCCACATGGAAGTTAAAGCAGTGGCTTGTTTACAAAACCATGGGCATCAGTTAGTGTGTTATTCAGACTTTTTTGGGGGGCAAATGCAGATATTATGGATATGGATATAACAGTGCATATTTTTTAAATGCTAATTAAAGAGAGACAGAAAAAACAAAAAACAATAACAGCACAGACAAACAAAGGAGACAATGTAACGTAGTGGCTAATCCAAAAATGTCTCCGACAGAAAGTTTCATAAATTTCTCCGACAAATTATGCAAATGAAACAATACCAAGGTATTTATTGATAATATATTACTTTACATTCAAATTGACTGACTTTCTGCAGATTTAGTGGCCAGTAACAATGTAAGCACTATGTGTTGTGTGTGTGTGTGTGTGTGTAGAGTTCTTTGATATTTAGTGGAAAGTACAGAGCTGCGTGATGAAGAGTCGAGGACGATGAAGACTTGTTTAACTTTAATTTTAACAGAGATGGAGGCTGAGAGTGAGGAAGATGATGATGATGAAGATGATGATGGTAAAAAGGTCAGTGGTGACATCGCACGCAGCTGAGGGTGGGTCACTCTCACCGCTGTCGACCATCTTGTAATGTTTATTTCCAGTGTTGCACATTTTTGTTGTTTTGTTGTTTATCCTCCATGCCATCATTATTGTTGTTTCCTCTCAGGTTGTTTACCTCTGACACGTCTCGCTTCTGTGTGTGTGTGCTTTATTTTTGCCGTCGTCTCCGCAGTGCGATGCTGTTCAGTCCCCGCTGTTGTTGATTATTTACGTGTACCGTTATTGTTTTGTTTGTTTGTTTGTTTTTCTTGTCTTTACAAGACACCACTGCTTTACACATACAAGCTGTGGTGGAGTTTTTGCTCACAAACAAATACAGTGTGTGAGTGTGTTTTATGGAGGCTGAGACTGTAAAATATTGGACTGTACTTTCACAGTATGTTATTGTATTATTGTATGGTAAATTGACTTTAACATCATAGTGACGTCATGCAGTATATTACTGTGATTTAGCAGGATTTAAAACTGTAAGAGCAGCAAAATCATTCGTATGGAAGGCACTTCACAGGACTTTCCTGTAAAAGTCACTCCTTTGCAAGTCATTTTACAAGAAAATGCGAAATGAAAGTATGATATTGTGAGTTATCACAGCTGAAGTCTGTGAAATGATAGAAAAATGAATATCATAGATAGGTTTGAGTGTATTTGTGTAAAACATGTGTACGCCATGTGTGTTGATATTCCAATTTTCTTTTTTTTAAAAACAACGTGTTGTTTGAACATGCTGTTACTGCAGTTTTCTTTTATTTTTTTAATATCCACCCACAGCACAATTTTATGTCATGAAGCATCCATGACATGTCACTCCCCCCCCGTCATCATGTGTTTCAGGGCTCAGCAGAGCGTGAGGCTGTGGCTACAGAGGAAATGTCAACTCTGGTAAACTACGTTCAACCAACCAAGTTCAACTCCTTTGAGGCATCGAAGAGTAAGAAAAGCACATTGTAACTCTGCCACTGATATACACACACACTCTCATAGATGTCATTTTTGACATGAGCTCGCCATAACAGTGTTTGCATCTATGGTCGACTCACCACAAGCTAAAAGAGAGTGAGAGTACAGTAAAACGTGTTTTATTCACCATGTTAGGGGGAACTACTACACTACCCACAATCCTCAGGTGTAACACTGACATTTCTGAGAAAAATCCTGTCATCTTACATCTTACATGCTCGAGTGCAGTGTTTCCCACACTGTCTCATATGGGGACCCTCTCTTTAAACAAACCATCACGGCCCAATTCACAGTATAAATCAAAACAAGACAAATCACGCGTTAAAGGATGAAGAGCATTCTGCAAAAATCTCCCACAGCTCATTTGTTTGTCACTATATTAAGAACAAGAAGAAAAGTTGGGGTTCTGGTTGTCAAACTGGCGGCTTGAGGGCCACATCTGGCCCCCCAAATTGATTACATGTGGCCCACCACTTAATGTCATGTTATAATGAAAACATGGAGCCCGCAACCTCCTCTTCTTTTAAACACAGCGTGTGTGGCCAAGGCACAGCTGCCAGTGCAGTGAGGTGAGAGAATATAGACAGAGTATAATACTAAAAAACAATATTATTACTGATAATAAGACATTAGTTGTTGTGATCGCATTATTAAATGTATTACACACATCCTTTTTCTTTGTTTTTTGATATAATTAGGTTTATTTTGCATAATAAATGTGTTTTTAATAATAATAATGTCTTTATTGTGATATCATGATGGAATATTGTCTTATAATTTCAACCTCATATTTTCCACCTGCTACTGAACAGTTTGTTTTCCCCACTTTCTTTTTTTTTTTCTCTTGACCAGACCAGACGCTCATTGGCCTCCAGGTCATTTGAGTTTGACACTCCTGGTTTATGGGATGCACAGTTCCATCACTGTCAGAATAATGATGTTCACAGTTTTGCATCTTTTGGAGCCCCATCTGGTGACATTTGATGAAAAAATAAATAATGTGTGACCACAAATAATCACCAGCTCCATAGTATCAGGACCAGAGCCATGTTAAAAGTAGGCACCGCTCACTGCGACACATTCCTCTTCTTTTCTGTACAAACTAGTTCTGTTGCAGTTCTGTCACTGAGCTGATCCTTTATTCACATCGCATGTTTCATCTTCCTCTGTGCAAGCCTCGACATAACGTAACGTCTCATCTGACAATGAGAATGAGCTGCAGTGTTTCTGTACTTTACAGAATTACAAGATGACGAGTGAAACGTTTTTTTATCACCAATCAAAATTTGATCCTTCACCAAATAAGATGAAGGAAGTTGGTCACTCAGACTGTGTGTGTGTGTGTGTGTGTGTGTGCACAGAGGCAGCCCGCTGTTACCACATGTCGTCTTTCGTGGAGACCAAAGCTTTGGAGCATCTCACAAAGTCACCAGTGGAGTTTGTGGAGTATCCTTGGCAACAGTTGCCACAGTTACTCCATACCTTGGCAACTGCTTCTGTACTTTTCCCTATTTATTCCTCTTTTCATGCTTTTTATATAAACCGTCAAAAATCTATTTTTTATTATTTTTTATTTATAGTTTTATTCTATTATACCAGTGTGTATCAGTGTAATAATACTTACATGTGATGACGTAATAAGTGGATAAACAAGCTTTTTTTTTCCATTCACTTATATGTTACTGGATTTGTACATGTACAATGGGACACTGTATCCCTGTATGTTTGACTGTGAAATATGAAAATTATAATATTTGAACATTTGAAACTGTCCTTGACCTCACGTTAACCAGATATAATAAATCCCAGCTGAGTCGCATCTACCCAAAAGGAACAAGAGTTGACTCGTCCAACTTTATGCCTCAGCTCTTCTGGAATGCTGGATGTCAACTGGTGGCTCTCAACTACCAAACCATTGGTAAAATATTCTGGATTCAGGAGCCTTTCTTACTCTACTTCATTTGTCAGTATTAGCTGTTGATGAAGACATACGGCTGGTATCATTAAACCCAAAAATGCAACTATATATTTTATGTTCAGCCTTGTGTTTACAGATCAGGGGTAGACCATATATTTCCTGTATTATTATGGAGAACCAGACTTTGTCACCTCCTGTAACAAATCTGCCCCAAGACAGGAAACTAAACACAGAGCCGTTCAGAGAGCGCGACAGGGCGCTGGTTAAACAATAAGGTTAGACAATAAATGCAAACAAGCAGGAAACTATTTTAGTTTCACTAGTTTCATGACCTTTTTTTATCCATTAAGCATATTGGTGATGGAGTCAAACAGAAAATGACATGTTATCCCCATTAGATCATCTGGTAAGGAGTAGCACTTTGAAACCAGACACTTGTGTTTCAAACTCAGCTGTAACAGACAGATACATCCAAGGGTCTGAAGGGACCATTGGCCCCCGGAAATCTTTGTTTAAAAAAGTTTGGACTAGTGGGAGGAGCTCAAGACACAGAACCTTGATGCCAATTACTTGCTTAGTGTAATTTCCTTTAGCTGGTATTGAATGTTATGCTTCTCCAAGCCAGTTCATCAGGTCACTTCACTTTACCTTTAGACACCATGGAAACTATGGCAACTGCAACAATCACAATGCATCATCACTAAGCTGAACTGCAGCTCATTTATAAATGAGAGTAACATAAGCTTCCCATTCCAGATTTATCCACGCAGCTGAATCTCTTCGTGTTTGAGTACAACGGTCGCAGCGGCTACAGACTGAAGCCAGAGTTCATGAGACGGCCAGACAAGCACTTTGACCCCTTCACTGAGAACACAGTGGACGGCATCGTGGCAAACACGCTCTCCGTGAAGGTGCGACCTGCTGTAGTTTCCCGTTGTTAAAGCCCTACACCTTGCATGTGTACCCTCTTTGTATGTGTGAACACAGCAGCCATTATGACGGGTCACATGTGTAAATAATCAGTTTCAGGATGTACACAGGTTCACTGTCTCACTGATTTACATGAACTCAACCAAAACCTGTGCTTTCTCCTGCAAAGACATGTCAAAATGGTTACTGTGAAAATGACCTACTGCTTTATATACTGGTTTATTGCAGTACATGTGTCTTTTTCTCATTTTCTGGCTGTTTTATTGGTCTCTGCATGTCGCAGGTGATTTCAGGCCAGTTCCTGACTGAGCGGCGGGTGGGCGTGTACGTGGAGGTGGAGATGTTTGGACTTCCTGTGGACACCAGGAGGAAAGCGCTGAAGACCAAGACCTCTCACAACAACAACGCCATCAACCCAGTGTGGGACGAAGAGCCAATCGTCTTCAAAAAGGTGACACAGTAACAGAGGAATACGAGGGAACATGAGCAGAGCAGAGTCCAGTTTCACACTAATGATGTCCCATCACCTGTCAACAGGTGATTCTTCCGACTCTGGCCTCTCTGAGAATCGCTGCTTTTGAGGAAGGAGGAAAGTTTATTGGTCATAGGATTATTCCTGTGACGGCGATTAGACCAGGTCATTTCATTTATTTGATCTTTTTATCTCTATCTTTCTGTCTGTCACTATCTGTTAATGAAGCACCAATGCTGGAATTCTAGGTTGATACCGATGTCCAAAATAACAATTTTGTCAACATTGATGCGCATGTTTTCTTTGTTTGCTTTATTTTTGTTGTTCTGTCTCCCAGCTGGATTAGGTAAATTGGTCACTCTAAATTGACCATAGGTGTGAATGTGAGAGTGAATGGTTGTTTGTCTCTATGTGGCCCCTGGGGTTTGTATCTTTTTAGGGCCCAAATGTGCCACGGCCAACGGCTCTTGAAGTTTGGCGTGGAGGTTGGGTTAGCGAAAAAATAGTGGCATAGGGCACAAACCTGATCATAGCCCAAGGGCGCTATAGCGTCCCCAGAAGTCGGGTCATGGTCAGACTAAAGTCGTCGGATTGGGACGAAATTTGATGAGACTGTTGGGCTTACTCCAAATTTTCTTGAGGAATTTTTTGGGGGAATTTGTGGCCAAAACGCACATATTTGTTTTTATTTTAACAAAACTTGGCACACTTGTTGCTCTCATGATTGCAAACAAATTTCTAATGTATTTCTATTAGCTCCACCCACCCAGAAGTCAGCAATTTTGGAAAAACGGCTAGTACAGCTATGCAATTGAACAAACTCGTCCTCGCACATTTGAGCTAGCTGCGTCAATATGTTCCAGACAAGTTAATGATTCAAAGTTGACAAAGGATTTTTTCTACGTCAAAAGGTGTGGCCTCAGGTGTGGCCTCAGGTGTGGCCTCAGGTGTGGCCTCAGGTGTGGCCTCAGGTGTGGCCTCAGGTGTGGCCTCAGGTGTGGCCTCAGGTGTGTTAAAGTTGACGTTAAAATGGCAGGAAAACTACTTTAAAATTACACTGTTTGAAAACAGAACGACATGAAATTTCTCACAGTAATCGAATATGAGGCGTCATTTTAGATATATTTGGTTTTTAATTATTTGGTTTCATATTGAAGGGAGGGATTGTGGCTCAGTAACCTGCTGGATCTGTCATGAGCTGGATCAGTTCCCTGCCCTTCTTGCAGGTGACTGGAGTTCAATACCCAGTTAGAACAAGTACTCTCTGTTCTCTGTCCAATCATAAGCGATATGGGGATCAGGCATGTTGTACACTCTTATCTCATTTTGAACAAATATTGGACACTTTTTAAAGTGAGTGTGAGATTGAATGCTTGTTTTTTTTGTCTCTCTGTGACCCTGTGATGGACTGGAAAGTCACATTTTCACACAAATGAATTCATGGAATTTGACACAAATGTCCCTGAATGAAAATAAAGCAAGATGACCGTTGAGTGAGGGAGACAGTGAGGTCAGGGTACTGCTGCTCTCTCCGAGTTGTGTGGGGCAAGGGCCCTTTCATGACTGTGAGTCCTACGAGCGGTCCTAGTTTTAAATTAATCCTGGACTGGGATTGGAATGAATTCAGTCAAATACAAAGGTACAGATTAACATATTTATGCACAAATGTTGCTTATTATTTATTTGATACACAAACTTGAAAGATTTATTTTCCTTTAATGTGGATAGAAACCCACTGAAGTATCTGTTACATTATTCACTGACTGAAAGTCTTTCCTACTCGCCTGTCGACTTCCTCTCTCCCACTGAGTTCAAAAACCCTTTTAAAACGGTGTGCAAATAACAGTCTGTCAGTAATTTTTCAGTGACGTCTAATCACTGGATGACTAAGGTTTGATGTGAACTGTTTCTGTCTGACTTTTTGTCCTGAAATATTTCCATGTTCAGCCTGAATAATCCAAACGAAAGTCAAACCTGACCGCGTGTTGATAAATCTTTCATTCAGGTTATCGTTACATCGGCTTGAGGAATGAGAAGAATCAGCCTTTGGTTTTACCGGCTGTGTTCGTCTACATCGAGGTCAAAGACTACGTCCCGGACACATTTGCAGGTAAAAATGTAAACTTTTCTTTTTAAGATGATTTCAGTAACAACTTATTTAGCTGTGGGTGTAGCAACAAACTACACACACAAACTTTTTTTTCTACAACTGCAGAGTTGTTGGCTAATTTCTATAAACGTTGTACATAAATTAAAATGCATTTCAGACTAGAAACTAGAAACATTAAACCAAAGTGCTTCTGGCCCAAATCCTACAAATTCACATTCAGAAAGTGTTTATAGAGAATAACTATTAACTTTATTGTTATTTGTTGTAACTCTTTAACACCTGAGCCTCAAAATGGCCACCTGGACTTTTTCTTTGCTTATTTTAACTATAAAAGGGCCAGAAAATGTCAGTTTTTGCCCATTTTTAGAATAACTTTCAATATCTGGCATTTATTTACAATTTAGTGCCTTAACTAAATTAATTTAAGATGAAGAAAAGCAAAAGGTTTTATATAGAAAAAACACTGTAGTTGTACATGAAACCAGATTTTGCATGTTCAATTTGAAATTTGAACAGGATAAAAGATATTTAAAATAACATATCTTCGAGTCTTTGTCTCAATGTCCAAAAACAGGACAAAAAATTACCGTATTTACAGGTCTCTGGTGACTAAGCTTCCTGCAACAGCGCGAGTGAAATTACCGTAATAACCACACGTTGGCGCTGACGTGCAACTTCTCAGCTTTTTTTCTGCAATTTTTTGCAATTTTTTTCTGCAAAGCAATTTTTCTGATAGCACGTAATTACGGTAATGCAAAGTGTGCTTGTGCAAACACATCATCTGCGATACGCTCAGTGTTGAAGGGTTAATATGTTGTACTGTATATGTTGTGAAAAGCAGCATAGAATTTAATTTCCTTTTGGATTGAAAAAGCTTGGATTTACATGTCTCTATCCTCCTGTCACAACTGATATCCATTATTAAATGTTTTTTTTGTGTGTGATTGCAGACTGTCTGGAGACATTTCCTTAAATCCATTAGGGAAAAATGCAAAACAAAAAAAAAAGAAGCAGTTTTAGCTGGGATTGGAATTGAGGTTTAAACAGAAACTAAATGAATATGGATTGATTTATTATATTATGAGAAATGACAAATATGTGATAGAATAAATAACTGTTGGCCATGGAAAGGAAAATGAACACATGTTCACAGATTAGAAACACAACTAATCACTTTGTATTCATGTCCTCTATATTTCGTCTCCAGATGTGATAGAGGCTCTGTCCAACCCCATTCGATATGTCAACCTCCTGGAGCAGAGGTCGAAACAGCTGGCAGCTCTGACACTGGAGGACGGGGAGGAGGACACACAGACTGAGGTCAGTCCGCTTTCTACTGTGTCTTAGATCTGTGTTGAAAAAGAAACTGGGGTGATCATTCTCGTTATTCTTCAGGACGAAGTTGAAACCTGTGCGGAGCGTAAGACTGATCTGAAATCAGCACCACTGGAAAATGGACTCAGCCCCGCCGCCGGTCCTGCAGGACACACGCCGACTGTCATGACGCCAAAAGCTCCCTCAGCCAATCAGCAAGCAGCTGTTTCAGGTAGTATTTACAGACAAGGAATGGCACAAATCTGGATCTCACTTTCTCAGGCCTAAGTCTACATTCACACCACCAGCCAGGGCGTTCAATTCTGAGTCAGTAGCGATTCATTAAAAAAAATCAGATTTCAGATCAGATTTGTGTGTCAAATATGATCTGAAATCTGATTTCTTTTTGAAAAACTGAATTATTTCCTACACTGCAACATTTTATACCTGTACCTTATATTTGTGTAAAAACTCAATGAAAATATTTTTGAGAAAACCGGAACTCCTTTGCCTGTACTCGTGCAGTGAGCGCTGTTGTCATAGTTTATTGGTTTATTGGAGGTTCCCCATAACAGTGGAAAGACAATTGGGGGTGCTGCCTGTCATGGAAAGTAACATTTTCCATCTCCTTTATGTCATTGATCACATACACATTCACCTTTGACCTACACACAACTTTGATCCAGCTTTATTTCTTCATCACACCTCACGACAAATTTTGACACTGCCTTTGTTACTTACACCCCTAAACTTTGGAAGACACCACCCTTAGATAGAAGCCAGCTCACTAGATATTTATAAAAGAAGGCTTAAAACTTGTCTTTTTACTCCAGCCTTCAACTAGCTCCTTTTTATTCCACCCTGTGTTGTGTTGTGTTCTATTTACATTTTTAGTTTATTTCAAAGTTAAAACGGGGTTTTTACTTTTTGACTTTAGACTTTTCCACTCTGTGTTGTGTTTTATTGCTGTCTTTGCTTATTTAACAATGTTTGAATTTTCCTTTTATTGTGAAGCACTGCTCTTCAATTTTGTTTCAGGTCACTTTCATATGTGGTCAGTGTGAACAGCAATTTATTTTATTTTTTTCCAGCTCTGATTTGGACCAGATATGACAGTAGTAACCAAAAACAGAACTGAAAAGGCTCAATTCCATTTGAAGGCAAAAAAGATAACGAGTCACACATGAGCCATGAATATCAAACTTGATGCTGCATATATTCTCAACATTGATTATTTAAAGGTTTTGTCTTAATCATGACATTACCTGTTGTTTTAATGCTAATGGTGCCTTTCCCTTCTCTATTTCAGATGTGGCCAAACCAGCAGCAAGGAGTGAAGACCTGGTTTTAAGTGTTTTGATAGGTCAGTAAAACCATTACACTCTTGAAAACTTTAGTAAGTTTGTATAATCACTATTTGACATAATGTTCAATGTGACTTGGGTTTTCTTCTTGTGTGTCAGGATACTTTTAGGGTGAATATAATTACCGTAAAACTTTTACAACATTTATATACATATTTATATAATTACAGATCCACATCTGCTTTCCCTTTGTTCCAGGAACATTTAGCAGCTGAAATGTTTGTGACGTTTGTTAAGAAAATGATAAAATACAAAATAATGCAGAATAAGTGACATTAATAAATCCCCCAGTTACCGAAGCAACAAAAAAACAAAGCGTTTTAATTCATTCTGATCTGTGTGCTGTTTTTGTCCACAGATGTTCCAGTGAGCACCATGGACAGTCTGCAGCAGTCCAAGATTTACCAGAAGGACCAGAGACGTCATTTTAAAGAGCTGAGGGAGCTGGTGAGACGACATCAGAAGAAAACCTCTGAGCTTCTGCGAGAGCTCAACAACAAGTACAAGAAAACAGCCAGGCAGTGCAGCAAGAGTCGGTATGCACGCGTGATGAGTTCACAGGAAACACATCGGGTCACTGGGACTGATTCTGATATAAAAGTCGTGTGTGTATCTGTGCTCATCAGGGGCTCGGGTTCGGATTGTGAGAAAGACGAACGTCTGCAGCAGCTGAGAGACGAGCAGCAGCAGCAGCTTCTGGCTCTGAGGCAGGAACAGTACTACAGTCAGAAGTATCTGCAGAGGGAACATATCAAAATGGTAAAGTCTTGACCGGCTCATTTAAAACTCTCTGTTGGCGGCAGTTTTGTCTTAAAAATAACATCCTTAAAAGAGACAGAGTAAATGTCGCTGAATAAAGGACACAATAACGTAACAAAAATATAAATTTGTTATAGCAGACTAAACATTTTTATGTGCTCGTGCAAAACTAAGGTTTAAACAGTTGCTGAAAAGATTGAAATATTGAAGCCAATATCCATCCATCCAGCACTGGACAAGAGTAAGTGGCAGCCAGTAGTGACGTCACCATAAGCATCTGAGCTCTCATTTTGAAGTCTCGAGATTGGTGATTTGGCCGCCCTGATGTTGAGAATTTGCAGATCTGCCAATCAGACTCCTATTGAACGATACTTTATTGTTGCGGAGATTTGATTATCAGGTGGGATGACCATGGATGGAGTTTCTGGAGCCAGTGATGAGCCAAGACAGCTCAGATCTGAGGAGAATTGAGACAATGCCAAACATGAACAAGGAGATGTTAACAGTTGGGCATCCTCTGTCAAGTCTGCTTGTGAACCCCAGAGTTATGGTATATCTAAGGTTAAGGCACCTTACTCTGCTGACACCTAGTGTCGACCTTGGGGAGGACTGTGTTATCAGTCCTCTGCCCCAGTTAGTTTATGTACAACAAAGATATGAGGAACACTCTTTAGACAAATGATAGGTGCCAGGGCTACACAGAGGCCTTTGTGATTTGCAAGTTGCATCTGGCTTTATCCTGAGTTGTTAGGTTTGTGAGTTGCTAATTAAAAGAGGGCCAAATTATAAGTTTTTCTCTTACCTTTATCATCTATTTTCCTCTAAATGAGAACATAACTTACATGTTCTATTAAAGAAGACAAATTAGACCATTAACTCACTTACTGACATTGTAAATCAAGTTAGAGGAAGGCTTGTTTTCCCATAGAGTTCCATTCAAACAGTTATTTTTGTCGCCCCCTTGTGGCTATTCTAAGTTGGCTTTAGGTAGAAAACAGTAAGACATCATCCATTTAAAAAAAAAAAAAAGTCTATCCTAAATGACAAATGACTCCAGTTTCATCTAAAATCAAACATCAACAAAACAATTGATGAGAAAATTAAATCTGGAAAATTTCCATTTAAATCAGTAGGTTTTTTTTCTCTGCTGATGACCTGGTGTTGGAAAAAAGAGTATAATCTGTTTTAGAGCTTTTTTTTTTTTTCTTCGTGAAAACTGATGCCTGCTTCAGCTGACATATAACAAATGAACATTAATCAATTAATAATAAAAATGTATATTATAATAATAATAACAATAATAATAATGATAACAATAATAATATTATTAATAATAATAATAATAATAATAATAATACAAAGTTTCAAATATAGACTTCTGTAGAAATGTTGATACACTGTGTGTCTGCTTCATGGTACAAATCAATCTGCTGTGAGACGCTGTGTAGTTTTTAATGCAATTTTACTTTATTTTTTTAAACTTTATATCAACAAGACAATACAATCATGACCAGTGTCACAAAGCGGATGGCAGTTTTTGTCACACCACATCTGAACATGGCATTACAATTTTATAATTACTGTGATACTTTCTACTAAGTACGTCATTCATAGAAGTTCTGGTGACAATGTAAAAGCTCACATTGGTTTCAAAGCTATTTCTATGTGAATAAATCACATGCTAAGGCCATTACACTCTGCACCTAAAACACATCAGATCTATTTAAGTTTACAGAACTCTGCTGTGCATCCAGAATATCTCAGGTAAACTCCAGCATAGAGAGGCTGAGTGAATGTGGTCTGAACTTTGTGGAGGAGAGTCATGGTGGTGTCAGAGACGCTGTAGAAGGACATAGTACCTGCACTGTGATCCAGGTACACTCCCACTCTGGAGCACACAGGACCTGAGACCTCAGTGGCTAAATAGTCGTGAAAAAATGTATAGGTATCGTTACAATCTAAAGACCAAGATTTTTTATTGCATCCAAATCTACACTTATCTGAGGTCCCTGCTCTGTGGATATCCTTGTATGTGACTGCTATATTAACTGCTCCTTCTCCTCTCGTCCGCTCCACCTCCCAGTAACAACGTCCAGTGAGACTCTCTCTACTCAGCACCTGACGCCTATAACTGAATCTGTCTGGGTGATCAGTGTAAGACAGCGGTTTACTCATGACAGTGACTTTTCTGTTGTCCTCAGCTAACATCAGATATCCATTTACAGTGTTTGGATCCATTTTGATTTCCTTTGAATATTGTAAGAATCCAGCTCTGGTCTTGGGCTCTGACGGTGACAATAAAACATCATCTGGAGTCACTGTCGGTGAAATGTTTCTCCATGTCTCGGTCAGAACATCCTGTATTTGAGCTCTAACCTGTGACACGGCTGCTGTCACCTCCTCAAAGTATCTCAGAGGACAGACGTCGATGCTGAATGCTTGCTTAGATGGACAGAGTGTTGACAGTGAGGAGTAGCTGAGTAGAAACTGGTTGTGATCCTGTGTATTTAACAGCTGCTTCAGTGCAGCATGTTTGCTCTTCAGCACAGTGATCTCCTGCTGCAGCTTCTCCTGAAGATCTTTGACTCGACTCACTTCACTCTCCTGCTGTGATCTGATCTGCTGCATCAACTCAGAGCTTCCTTTCTCCACGACACGGATCAGCTCAGTGAAGACCGTCTCACTGTCCTCCACTGCTCTATCAGCAGAGCGATTGACAGCCTCCACTTCCTGTTCTAGCTTCTTCTCTTCTTCCTCTCTGTCCTCGAGTGTTTGCTCAAGCTCTTCTAGACTCACCTCCACCTCTTTCTGTCTCTCCATCCTTTCTGCCGTGGCTGTGACTGTGTCATGGCCTTTATGTTGATCCACAGAGCAGAGATAGCAGATGCACTGCTGATCGGTGCGGCAGAACATCTTCATCACCTCATCATGTCGAGAGCAGATGTTCTCCTGGAGGTTCATCGAGGGGTCCACCAGCTTGTGTTTTTTAAATGTTGCTGAATCATAATGAGGCCGGAGGTGTTTCTCACAGTAAGAAGCCAGACAAAGCAAACAGGACTTGAAAGCTTTCAGTTTCCTCCCGGTGCAGAAATCACAGGCCACGTCTTCAGGCCCAGCAAAGCAGTGATCAGGAGGAGCAGCTTGTAGTCCTGTCTTCTTCAGGTCCTCCACGAACACTGCTAACATGGTGTTTTTCATCAGGAGAGGCCGAGGCTCGAAAGTGTGCCTACAGTCAGGGCACTGGTAGACTTTCTTCTCCTCCTCTGTGTCCCAGTGGTTTTGAATGCAGCCCATACAGTAGCTGTGTCCACAGGGAATAGACACTGGATCCTTAGGTAGATCCAGACAGATCGAACAGCAAACCGTTTCCCGTTCCAGCTGAACTCCTTTCTGCGCCATTTCACCTCTCACTTGAGCTAGTTTGAACCAGTTTGAGCTGTGATCTCTCACTTCCTGCATATCGCCACAGCAGTTCTAAGGGGGTGGGAACAGGGAAATCATGTGGACAGACAGACTGTAGCTGGGTGTGTTTGAGGAGAGTTATTGTTCCAGGAAGAAAAGCAGCTCTTTTAACCTTAACTTTGTTTCCTTGTTTCCACTGCAACCTTTTTCATATCTGGCCAATGATCCAGGTGTTTAATATACTCTTTAGAGTGTGACTTGTAAAGAGTGACTGTTGTGAACCACAGCTTTCTGTTTCTTCCAGCTGACAGATCGACTCAGCAGTCTGGCTGAAGAGAGTCACAACAGACAGATGAGGAAACTCAAAGACATTTGTGACAAGTAAGAGACAAGGCTGTGACTGAAGTGCCCACATTTAGTTTTAATATTCTTAAAAGCAAATCTGAAATAGAATTATATCTTGAAAAATAGAGCCTTACCTTTAAGATTCCAATCTGGAGAAGTTGTAGTTCATTTTGATTCTAAAGTTGTTATACATTACATTGCATCTCATATTTTTTGCACATCTCTGTGTGAGCAAGCTTTTGCTGCACTTCCTAAAGCTTTGAATGTGAGTACAACACAATACAGTGTTGCTGTAATGTTTCTCCTGCTGCTGTAGGGAGAAAAAAGAGCTGAAGAGACAGATGGATCGAAGGAGAACAGAGAAGATCAACCAAGCGAAGACCAAAGAGAAACATCTGGCTGAGGAGTACGATCCATAAACACACGGACACCACACCTGATATACCCACAATACCTGCTGTAGCTCCTACATCCGCTTTATGCACGGATTCATCCAGCTCAGCTTGTCAGATTTACCCCAAACTCTCTGTCTGTTCACAGGGAGAAGATTGAGATCAATAAGTCCTATGTCAATGAAGTCGTCCAGAACATAAAGCGGGTGAGCACAGGATGAGGATGTTTTCGAGATGATAATGAAACATCATGTCCGTGTCTTGCTGTAGCTGTGTGTCTCAGCCTGCAACTATAAAACTCTTCATACTGTCCATCTGTTACTCTGTCTCCAGCTCGAGGAGACGCAGGTGAAGCGCCACGATCAGCTGGTGGAGCAACACAACAAGCTGCTGCAGGAGATACAAGACCAGAAACCAAAGGTAAAATGAAAAGGAGAATTCTGTTTGTGAAGTCCATTTATCACTTTGGTTTAAATACACCACCTGTACCTGGTCTGTGTAGTTGAGTTATCTGTCCTTTGTCCCAGTTGGGTTATGTACAACAAAGATATAATGAGGAACGCTCTGTAGACAAATGATGGGTGCCAGGGCTGCACAGTGTTTGTTAGGTTTGTGCTTTCAGGACTGTGAGTTTTTCTCTCACAGTAGTAACCTCTGATTCAGTCTTCCCTCGTCCTCCTCCAGCTGCAGGGTGCCGTGGAGGCAGAGTTTCAGGAAAAGTTCCAGCGCTTGCCCGGAGAGATTCAAGACTTCCTGCAGGACAGGAAGACAGAGGTCAGAGGTCACAGCAAGTCCCGACCATCGACCCCTCACGAAACTCTGTCAGAGGACGACTAAGGAGGAAGCTGGAGAAGGAGAAAGGGATTGTTGAAAGGCTAGTTAGAGAAAAGAAGAGATGTGGAAGACGATGAAGACTGTTACTTTTTAAATGAGCGAATACTTTGTTTTTTTCAATTCCATCCGAGCATGCACCTTTCTGCACGTCAACGTTTTTATTTAAAACTCATTCGGTCTTATTTTCTGTTACTTTAACTGAAATCCAATGGTTTGTACTGCATGATCTATCTATCTATCTGTCTATATTGCTGGTTAGTTTGATATCTAGCTAGCTATATCTAGCTATCTTTATCTGACACACATTTGAGGATCATACATCAGACTCGATGTCTGTCTATTTTATATGCACATGGAGAAACTTCAGAGTCACTTAAGGTCCACATCTGTGAGTCCACAGAGGTCTATGTGATGTAAATATGAATTATCTGCCCAGAATCACACGCTTTCATCCGTCTGCAAACTAATGTGGTATCAGGTACTCATATGCCAGACCTACATGTGCCTCATTCTGCAGGCACGTGTGCATGAGTGGAGTGTGTGCACTGAACATGGAACGCAAAGTACAGAGCGGCTTTGAAACCTCAGCAACAAACTATTTCAAAATATCAGTGTTTTTACGCACAGGGAAAAAACAAACAAACATATTAATGACATATTTTATCTTTATCTGTAGTACTTTGGGCCAAAAACTCACTCCTCATGAAAGTTCATTAGAATCTGTCCTCATGTAATCACATTACTGGGGCCCTGTCCATTGTATTCTTTATTTGTATTATTTCATCCGTGTGACTTGTGAGCTCATGTGAAAAATATTTATACTGTAGATTGATTTAGAGTGAGGACATGATCTGATCAATGGATCTCTAATCACTAGTTTAAAAATGATCTCATCTTATCCAATCATAGCATGACACATTAACACAGATATTTATGCATCCTCACTCTTACCTTTTTCTTTTTTTTGTATCATTTTTAAGAATAATATTATGTTCCCTGACTCGTAGCAGCAACATCCCAAAGGTTCCCTGAGACTCGTGGGTCTGACAGTTGTAACAGTGTGGAGGGACCAAAGAGTCTGCTGACACTGCATGATTTATTTGTCGTTTTTCGTTCGTGTTCAACATAGTAATCACTCTGGTGGATGTTTATTTATTCATTTATTTATTGATTTGCTGTGTTTATTTATTTATTTGATGATAACTGAGTAACTTATGAAGCCGATTCAGAATGAAATGAACAAATGGAGCACATCTCTCTTTGGACGTGATGTGTTCAAACATTCCCCATCTCTTGTTTTCCCTCCGGACATAACAATGAAGGCCTGTGTCGCGTTTAACAACTTTTTTCTAGAGAATCTTTTTCTTCTTTTTAAGGATTTAAGCCACTGATGATAGAGTCTAACAAATCTGACCATAATCTGTACCTGACCAGCCAGAAAGGTCACCTCCACTTCAGTTCTCACAGCTAACTGCTAACTCTTCAAATTCACTAAATGACCTTGTGTTTACATCCGCAGAGTGGCTGCAGGTTCTCCAGCAAAATGCCTTGTTGAATGCACCCCGGCTTCAGTGACTAAACCGTGCATGCTTTGTTGTCTTGGATTCCTCCACCTCTTTAACTGTCTCTTGTTTTGCTGAATGATGAAAGACGATTAAAATATTTGACCACAAAAACATGAAACCACTGTGTTGTTTTCAGAGAAAGGCCCCTGTTCTGACCAGGTCGCGAACCACTGCAACCAACCATGCAGCTTATTAGCATGTCAATGTTACCAATATCTATATCAAAATCATATTCATATTTTATAATATGTAAGGTAATGTTCTTTTATCGTGAACCTACGGAGAATTACCACTACTAAAGTTTTCTACAATAGATAATAGACTCAGGTTTGGTTGAAATCCCACTCAAGATCCGGATCCACTGAAGTTTGAATAGTACAAGCTGAGCAGGCTTAATGGAGGTTGGCACTGTCTGAGAGCATTCTCTAATTTATTCTTTCACAGTTAGGAGCGCTGAGTCAGCATTTCCCAACTGCTGTCATCTTTATGGTTGCTATGATATCTTCCTTAGTTTTTCAGCTGATTTCAAGTTGAAATAGTTGACCTTTTCAGTCGGATCAGTTTCATCCCATTGAACGTGAATGTAAAGCACAGATCATATACAGATCAAAGGCATGGCTTGAGTATATACACTCAGCATTGCCAACTTCATTTTCTTGGGAAATGCGCATGTACTCATTTATGTATTTATTAGGGCCGAGCAAAACGGCTCCTGGCACGAATTTGTGCGAGGAACCTGTGGTTATCCTTCAGATTATTATCATTCTGTGTCATAACGGTCATTTATGAGGTGGTTAACATGCATAAAAACTACTAAAATCTTTGCACAGAGGTCAGGTCTGGCAAAAATATGATATTGGCCTGGGGCTTGGACCCGTGCGTTGCACCAGTGCCCCCTACAGTGAAACATGGATGGAGCAAGCCAAGATTAAGTTGCACTGAATTTCACAAAACTTGGTGGGAACTTGTAATCGCCCAAGACGAACATAAAATTAAATTGGGACCACGGCCTCAACTCAACAGGAAGTCGGCCATTTTGAATTTTGGTGTCCATTTTGCCGATTTGAACCCTATGTAAATGAGCAAACTCGTCTGAGCGTGTTTGTCATCCCGACATAAATAATGCGACATTTCAATTTTTCATCAAAGGCAATTTCCCGAATTTCGACCATAAGCCACGAAACCGGAAGTGCCCTCCAACTTCAGCATACATTGACCGATCGCCTCGAAACTTTATTATTATTGTTATTCCGTGGCTTTGCAGTCATTTCTGAGGGGATTAACGAATACAAGTGAAGACTGTAGAGTGAGGGAGACACTGGGACACAAGGGCCCTTTCATGACTGCGCGCAGTCCAAGGTTGTATTTTATTTTGGCTTAAATTTCAGGGGATGTGTAATTGGACACATCAACTGAAGAGAAATCAGGTAAGTAGTTGGGGGCGGGAACATGTGATATATATGTAAAATATGTACAATAGTGACTGTTGGAGCTATTTATTAATTGTTAGTATTTACTGCTGTTTAGTTTAGTATTTTGTTTAGTGAGTATTTAGTTTTGGTTATTCTTAATTATCTTTAATCAATTTATTTGATTTAATTATATTTACCTTTTTTATTAGTATTCTAGTTTATTGTTTGTGTTTTAGTTTCATTTGGGCACGTTAGAGTGGGACCTAAGGCTATATAGGTAGCTGTCGTTAAGGGATCGGCATGCACCTGGGTGGAATGATGTTTTTTTACCGCTGAGCAGGAGAAGCATGGGACTTCCTTTTGTTCTTTGTTTGTTTGCACTTTTGGTTAAATAAACCACCTTTTTGTTGACTTTGGATATTCGTTTGGACCTCATGTTTTTCCGATGCGCGTACACCACAACCTATGGTGCATCAGTGGCCTTTTGATTAGGGATAATTTGAAGTTTGATTTGATTTTTATTTGTTTGACAAACGGCTACTACAGTGACCTTCAGTGTTACTGCAGTTCCAATTCAAAACATCACCGGAGCATGATTGCAAAGTTTTCCAAAATGCTGAATCACGGGACTGGACACGCACAAAACTGTCACGCCGTCTATTTTATTTTATTTCTTTCAAAGCGTTTCAACTTGTTTTTGTACTTGCACCTCCCCACTCTGTCCAGCAGATGGTGGCAACGAGCCGCAAATGCCGCTCCTCCCACGCCGTCGAGGAAGAGACTGCAGCCTCTCAGCATCAGCACCACATCTTCCCTCCTCCTCCTCCTCCTAATCCTCCTCCTCATCAGCTCTCCGCTCTCCTCCGCTCTTCTCCATCCACTGCGGAACACCGGGCCTGTTTTCTTCCATCTCTCCTCCAGCGGCAGACCCAGCTCGCCATGGACAACTCCGGCAAAGAGAAGGAGGCCATGCAGCTGATGGCTGAAGCCGATAAGAAGGTCAAAGCGTCCGGATCCTTCCTGGGAGGGATGTTCGGGTAAAGGATGCTTTCCTCGTTTTTCTCCTCTGTTTACCCTCCTGTGTG
This sequence comes from Solea solea, assembly GCF_958295425.1. Classification (NCBI taxonomy): domain Eukaryota; kingdom Metazoa; phylum Chordata; class Actinopteri; order Pleuronectiformes; family Soleidae; genus Solea; species Solea solea. The sequence goes on along the minus strand of NC_081148.1, from coordinate 5,737,037 downwards.
TGTGCGGTGTTGGTATGGGGGCGGGGGGTCTCCCGTACACAGGGCCCGTAACAACCTGTCAATCTTTCTGCTTGTGTTCTTCGCCCAGAAATATCTGAGATGTCCATTTCATTGATTCTAAAATGTCCCCGCGTGTGTGTGTGTGAGAGAGATCCTCGCGGCCTCCTCACGTTTTGCGCTGATCAATTAGAATTCTTCATCATCGTCGTCGTCGTGTTGCGTCATGTTTCTGTGCTTTAGTGCCGTCGGTGTAACTTCACCGTGTCCTTCATTTGTGCAAACAAGCAGCGCCACGGCAGCAGCTGCTGGAGCCTTTAAACGCGCAGAGCTGTTGTCACAGATAATAACAGATGATGGAGCCTGCGTGTCCGTGTCACGGCCTGGCCTGTCACGCCACGCGCATGTAAACGTTCTACAGCCCCAGCGGGATGAGAGAGAGCGCGCGCATGGGAGTGGGCTGATGTATGGTGTTGTTAAGTAAACTGGAAACAGATAGATAGATAGATAGATAGATAGATAGATAGATAGATCTCATTAAGGCCCCTTTATACTCAATGCAAAGCGACATGGGTGGAGCCTTTGGCCTTAATTTGTGTTTATTTTGTCATTTTATGACGGATGAAACAGAGCAATACCACTGGAAACTGTGGGGGCAGTATAGAGTCAATAGTCCAATCAGTCAGGGAAATGACAAAGAAGAGTCTATATGGGCATTTAAACATAGTGGAACGTGTGTGAGACAGTTTGGAATTACATCCATCTATGTGATGTTAATGGGACGACTTGTGTGTCTGTCTAAGCGCCATAAAATAACCTCTTCAGTGGTCGCCATGTTTGCTGATGCCTGCAACTTGTCACTCTGCACTGCCCTCTAGAGGGAGTATTGTGTAAAGTCCATGCCAACGCGAAAGACACACAGAGGTACGCAGGGTAGTGACAGAGATAACGTTTGGGACGGACAGACGTAAAATGGAGTATTTAGACAGCTGCAACTCGGTGTCAGATTTCACTACTGAACCACTCCCCCTCACTGCTCCACTTCCTCCCTCACTCAGGTCTCAGCCCACTCCTTGGCATTTTTAGCTGCAGAAGAGTGTGTTTAGTCACACTTTAAAATATCTTTTTTCTATTTATTGTAGCTTCAGAATAAGTCATTATTATGTCCAGTAGGTAAGGGCCTTGGTTTGCCCAGGCCACCATCTTGTGCCACCACATTTCTACTGCGGTCCAAATGGACAAAACTAGGCAGAATGTGTGTTTTGTGTTGAATTGATTCAACCATAGAATCATTTAGGGAAGGCTAAATAACATTAGACTGTTGCAGAGTTAAGTACAAGGAACATAGCACAACACTTAATATTATTTTGCTTCAGTCAAAATCAGCCACAGGTATTTCCTCAGAGCAGGTGTTGTGTCACAGTAAGCACATCAGAATGACGCAGTTCCTCTGTGCCATGAATTGATTTGTCATTTGTCATTTGTCATTTGCACAAACCTCAAAAAAACACCCAATAAGAGTGAAATCAAGGCTTGTGGAGAATCAGTTTCAGTTTTGATGCTGTGTTTTTGTTGCGGTCGCACTGGGCTGACATCATAATGACAAACTGAAGCCAAACAGCTGCTGAAGAAGCAACAACGCAGTGACAGCATCGTTTTCAATCTGCACTCAATGGGGTCGTCTCTTCTCCAGGTGTTTAAATTCTAAAGCCCCATTTCCACCAGGCAGTACAGTGTGGTGCAGTTCTGTTTGCCACACACTTGTCAAATGTTGCCAGAGAAACTGTCTCACTTTTAGCACTCTTTCGTTGCAGTACCAAGCACAGTGGTCCAGCTCCTGCAGGGCGGAGTTCGACATAATGCAGTCCATTGATTTATCGACAGAGAATCATCATCATTTAAGTGCGACAGAAGCCCTCACACCTTGCGGTGGAGACACAGGCCAGATAAGGATGTACCATTTTGGAAATGGAGGCTCTCTGTTCTAAGCTTATACCACCAGATGAGCACATATAGACGTGTTTCATATGTGACAGATGGCCGAGACAATCCCACTGCTGGAAGAGGCACCTTTCAACCTATGAACTGCCCTATGATTGGTCAAAGTCTCTGTCACAGATTCAGTGTGTGGTCTCCAGTACGTTACTTTTCCCTTTCACTGATACCTGGATAACTAACTCATTTGTCAGATAAAGGAGCAGAAAATACAAACGTGTTTCCTAGTATTATATAAAAGGTTGTGTTTTTTATACATATATATATATATATATATATATATATATATATATTGTGCATCATCAGGATGTGCCCTCAAACCTAAAATGGGTCACATCTGTTTTTCCCCCTCATGAGCTCCAACATGTTTTTTTAATGAGCCTCAGTAAAAGTTCATTTGCATGAGGTCATTTTGTGGCTGAGCAGGTTGTGCATTCTGCGGTGTTGCTTTTTTTTTCACGTCTTTGTCGTTGCGTGTGTTTCACTGTGAAGCTGCTAAAGCCCTAAAACCATGGAAGCAAGTGAGTGGGCATGAGGCCTATTTCAGGGGAGTTATAAACTGGCGTATCTGCAGTTTCCTTTACATAGAGTTTTAGTGTTTGGCAGAGTGATGATGATGTGACACATCTGTAAACTCTGCACTGGATAAAAACAACACGAGTTTGTCTTCATGAAAAGAACCCTGAACATGGGCTTCTCCCTCAGGCAACTCCCTGCTTCGCCTTCTCTGATGCAGCAGCCCCCGTGTTATGATGCACTAAATTAATGCTTGATATGAGCAGAGGACGTTTGAAGTTATGAGGTTTCATCTGCAGGGTGTTTCTATATAACATATGAAATGTATTAATGTACATGTACAGTATGTGTTAATGTATCAACACACAGTCACACTGGGACACTCTGCAGCATTTCTTCTACTTTGAAAACACATCACAGTCTCATGAGGTCCAGAGGCTGCAATAGAATTAGATCAAATGTACTAATTTTGTTTGTTGTGTGTGTGTGTGTGTGTGTCATAGGGGGAACCATAAGGTGGAGGACGCCTGTGAAATGTACGCCAGAGCAGCCAACATGTTTAAGATGGCAAAGAACTGGAGTGGTGGGTGACACTAAACACACGCGTGCAGTTTGTATGACACATGTATTCAGCGTTCATTCTTGACACAAAAGAAATGTGTACACACACATCCCCGCACAAACATCAACAGATACACGCACGCACACTCACATCCATATTTTAGCTGCGTACAAAAGATTCACCTACCTATTATCAGTATTATATTACCATGTTCACCAATGCCGGTTTCAAAAATAAACATTTACAGAGCTTTTTTTATAAGAATAATTTACTGAGGATGTGTGTGTGTGTGTGTGTGTGTGTGTGTGTAGCTGCGGGGAATGCATTCTGTCAGGCCGCCCGGCTCCACATGCAGCTTCAGAACAAACTGGACTCTGCCACAAGCTTCGTCGATGCCGGCAACTCCTACAAGAAGGCTGACCCACAGGGTGAGCCACCATTGCTGTCTTACAAACTCACACACACACTCACACACTCACACACTCCAGGATCAACTTGGTGTGAGGCATCAGATACAAATTACACATTGATCCCATCTGGGAGATAAAAACATAGAGAGTGTGAGTGTGTGTGAGAGCTGAGGTTTTGTGGTCCTTTGTCAGCCGTGATAAAAATCGCTAAAAAAAAGAGTGATAAAAAGTGACCACAGGAGGCGAGGACGTTCTCTGTTCTCCTGCTCCCTCTGCACAGTCTCAGAGCCAGAAATACTAAAACACTTGCTCCAATAAAGAACAGACATAGATACAGACCTGTACAAGTATAATAAATAGTCATGTACTGCAATAGGATGTAAAAAGGTATTTGAAATGACAATATTTAAATGATGTATAATATGTACAACATCTCCATTCACCAGTTTTCACCCATGTTGTTTATTTATTATGTGTGTTCTGACTAAAAAATGACTCACTAAATAAATCCTTATTTAAATTTGTGTAACCCATATTTACTCATCACAGTTTGCCTCGTAGAGTCTGTTCATATCTATTATCTGAATATTATTGATTGATTGATCATCATATAAATAAGAATCAAAAGAATATGTTGCTGTAATTGAGTGATTGAGTTACTGCTTTTCTCACTTTAATCGTATGTTTTGTTTTCGTGTAAACTGCATGTGAAAGCATAATAAAAATAGAAATCAGGTTGAGTGGCAAATGTGTGTAATCTCTTGTAATCTTCTGATATGCCAGGTTATTGAAATGATGAGTTATTTGCAGGATGTCATCAGTGACATACAGCGTGTTCAGAGTTATAAACCAGTCGCGCAGGGAGGAAAGCGAAAGTGAAGCCTCAGCAAATCTCGTAATAATGTCTGATGTGTGTGTTTTCAGAGGCCATTAACTGTCTAAATCAGGCCATCGACATCTACACGGACATGGTAAGATCTGACTCAACCATTCACCTGCTCACTCAAATTTAAATATCCTTCCTTGTCCTCGGATGGGCTTTTTGTCTTTGTGCTGCAGATCAATGCACAGACCCACAAACAACATACGATTCACATAATACAAATGAATGCAGACTAAAATAATAATAAAACTAGAGAATATATTAAAACGTGACATGAACACTCTCTTAATAACCTGTGTGTCTGTGTGTCGATTACAGGGTCGTTTCACGATTGCAGCCAAACATCACATCACTATAGCTGAGGTTTATGAGGCTGAGCTTGTTGACATTGAGAAGGTAAAATTGTATTCTGTTGCTGTTGCTGTTTTTAAATCTATTACTGTAATATACTGTTCAAGGTACTGTTTTGATGCTATTAACATACACGTGTGCTTTCAGGCTATTGCGCACTATGAGCAGGCAGCAGATTACTACAAGGGAGAGGAATCTAACAGGTACTTTTTACTAGCTGAACGGCTACAGCTACTCAACAATAGTTGAGTATTTTATCTGCAGATCTTGCAGAGACATCAACTGATATGCTTCTGCTCATCTTACATGCGTCAGACCAATTCAATGACATTAATTATGCAAAAGACACCAACGGGCGCTATCTCATTAAATCAGGTTTATACATGTAGCTCAAACACGACACAGAATAAACAGAGACAAGACATCACTTGACATCACAGACACTGCTCTGCTGACCTCTGATAGCTGCCTGTGGCACCAAGAGTGAGGTCCACCTGCTGTCGAGTGTTTTCCTCTTTAGGGTTCTTTGCAGTGTGAGCAGGTGTCATTCCACTCAAAAGACTTCGATACATACAAGTTAAAACAGAAAAGCAAAGGAGCCGGAGGAACGTGCAGAAGTCTGGTTCACACTTGTGCACATTTAAGTTATTTGTTTAATTCATTATTATGATCCAGAATTTCACCCGTTCTTGTGAGAGTCTAGTGGGTTTTTTTCGAGTGTCAACACCCTAAAGAAGAAGAACAGCAACAATATCTATTCAAAGTGATTAAAAGTGTTTCACTAATGCTACAATGTGCATCTTGCCACCTTTAGTATTATATTATATTTCTTTCTGCCGACAGAACCTTTAATCCACAACTATTTTGACTTTTTCTTTTCAGCTCAGCCAACAAATGTCTCCTGAAGGTCGGACACTACAGTGCTCAGCTGGAACAGTATCCGAAAGCCATCGAAATCTATGAACAGGTAAGAGCTGAGCACATATAGTTATATAGCACTGTATAGTTCACAGTATCCTCTCAGTGAAATGGGCTCTTAATGTTGTGTCTGAGCGATAATAATGCACGAGTGTGTGTGTGTGTGTTTGTTTTGTTTTAGGTTGCTATGAGCACCATGGACAATCCTTTGCTGAAGTACAACGCTAAAGAGTATTTCTTCAAGGCTTCACTGTGTCACTTCATAGTGGACGAACTGAACGCCAAGGTAACCTCACACACACGCACACACACACACACACACACATATTATGTACTGTATGTGGAGCTCATGTGTACTTGTGAACATGTGTTTTCCAGTTGGCCATTGAGAAGTATGAGGAGATGTTTCCAGCATTCTCAGACTCCAGAGAGCTCAAACTGTTAAAGGTACGTCTTGTCTTGAGTTTGTATCACAGCTTTATGTCAGTGTTGGACCTTTGCTGCAATGCAATGTAATGTCAAATATTCCCATGAATTTTGTACCTCACTGACATTCATTGATGGTTTTGATTCATCAAACAATTGTGACCACAGAAATACAAACCAGGTAATTATAAAAAAAAGTACAATAATAATATACAAAACCTTATGTTAATGCTTAAAAACAGGAATTATCCACAGTAATTATCTTCATTTAAATAAGATAATTAAATATATCTATATAATATAATATAATATAATATATATAATATAATATATAATATATAATATATAATATATATTTAAAAATAATTTTAAATATGCCTGAACAAAGTAGCAATAACTACATATACCTGTACATAACTGCCCTGTTGTCAATTTTATTTTTAGAAACATTATCACATAACGAGAGGAGACAAGGCAACAATAATGGACAGTGAAAAGGTTATAGTTAGGTTATAATAAGGTTATAATTTACATTTTATCTGGTTAATGGATTCCAAGCATCCTTATCAAGGTCCTCCAATAACCCCCAGTCTCTTAAAGGTCCAATGTGTAAGAAATATTGACACCTGATGGTGACATTGCATTGGCGGCCTTTGTAAAGTAAAGCCCTTGCCTAAAGCACAGTTAAAAGGCTTATTCAAAGGCTGCTGTTTTATTATAAATAAATGATACACAAACACGCTTCTTGGTTCACATCTGCCAGTGAATGTAACACACTGGAACTTTAAATCTCAGATATCCACTGATCCCGTGTGTTGCTAAACAAAAAGGTCGTCTTTACATGTCATTTACATTTACATTTACATTTTAGAAACTCCTAGACGCCCACGAGGAGCAGAACAGCGAGGCGTTCACGGAGGCCGTCAAGGAGTTCGACTCGGTGTCTCGTCTGGACCAGTGGCTGACCACGATGCTGCTCCGCATCAAAAAGACCATCCAGGGAGACGCCGGGGACCTGAAATAGACAAGAGTTAGAAATATAGGGGAGAGGGTGGGAGATGGGGGGAGGAGCTAGTTAGCGATTAAATGGAAAAAGAGAGAATTATGAGCACGGAAAGACGTGTTTTGGTGTAAAAAAGGAGATGGGAGAGATGCAGAAAGATAGGAAAGGGTAAGGGAGGGAGTTAACAGTTGTAGATAATATACTGTATCAGTTCTGCATGTGACCCCCAACATGCTACGCATCACCTTTAAACCACCTTTAGATAAACCCATGTCCCTGCTCCCACAGTATTCCTCTCGTAACACTGGACATAAATGTACGAAAGAAAGAATGAAAAGAAAAAAAGGTGTGTGTGTGTGAGAGAGAGAGAGTGTGTGTGTGTGTCTGTGTGTGTGAGAGAGAGAGATTTAAGGACATACATGTTATTTAAAAAGGGAAAATAATGTTATTTATGAGATTGTTGATATTAATTGTCAATACTGAAAATATTTATTGTTTATTATGGTGCTCAGTGTTACAATTTGTCTTAAATCCTAGGTATTAGCCCCTCTGCTCCCTCTCCTGTTTCCTCGCCCTTTACTTCTCACCTCTCCTCACCTGCACACTCCTTCTCCCCCCTCCTCCCCGTCCTCTCCTCACTCCTCCCCCCCCCCCGTCCTCTCCATCCAGTGATAAATCACCCATTGTGCTTCTTTCTTGTGTTGAGGACAGTGGTCGTTGGGTGCAGTCGTCACTGCCTTGTTTGTGCATGTCTGTTGTGTCATGTTGATGTTAGTGTTCTCCGTGTGTCGTGCCGTCGTGTGAGGAACATACATGTACATGTAGCCTGGAATCATTTGCGTGCAATCAGTAAATATGTACCTCAGATACCGAGTTGAAATAAAAAAAAAAAGACCATCACTCCACATTTATTTGGTGAGTTGTTGTTTTTTTGAACTTATGGATACACATGAGCAATGGTAGCTCATTGGTAGAGCGAGTCACCTTTCAACATGAAGGTTGTGGGTTTGATTCCTGGGTACGCTAGTCTACGGCAGCGTGTGAATGTATATGAAAGATGAGTGATAGGAAATGTGCTGCACGAAACTAGAAAAGTGCTATATAAATACAAACCATTAACATTACACACCTATAAGTCTGGGTATTGATTAAAACAATTTTGATACAGTATCAATATCTGAAATTTGATAATAGACTCCTAAATTGTACTTTTTTTCAATACCAATTTTTGAATTGAAGTCTGTTTTAACAAACGTGGCACAAACAATACAATAATTCTTTAGGTTTTAGCCGTCCTGGTTGTCTTTTTGCAGTGCACAGACTAAATGTGGGTTAGAAGTGGGTGAGAGCAGATCTTTTTAGATCTTAGCACTTACAGCACTTAAGCAATTTTGATTTGTATATTTATCATTTGCATCTTTTAACATCCAAAGTATAGTTTAATTATCCTCTAATTTACAAATTAATGTAATCTTGTGAATTCGGGGTCTTGAATAATCATTTCTCTAACTTGTTTTAGAAGCTAAAGAACATAGAGGTACAGGTACGTTTAGTTGTATTATTCCTTTAAATCAGACTTCTTGTCTAATGTGCTGTTAGAAGCTTTTTTAACCACCTGGCCCAATACAAATGTCTTAATATAGAATATAGACAACTTATGGATTATGCTATGTTAAGACATTGTTATACCTTACATGCTATAAAAAGTGTATGTTGACTTTTTGTACATTTATATGCCTTGAAATTGAGATAGCTTATCCACTTTATGTACATTATATATCCCTTAAATGTGTCTCTTAAAAATTGCAAATGACGACACTAAGAACTGCTTTTAAATATGCTTTTTTTCTTAATTTGATTGCACAATGTCCAGCCTGATGCTGTAAAGGACTTCACTTATAAAATACATTTTTGCCTGGTTATTGAAAAAACCCAGTAATCAACTTAAAAAAATGAAGTCATCACTTGTTTATACACTCACCCACCGAAGCTCATTTGCATAAGGAATGACGACAAAGGAGGTAAAGTAACAGACTTCTATTACAGGCGTTCAGTAATCTCATCACAATTGTTTCATGTTTTCACTTCACACATATTAACACCGTAATATTACACGTTAACAAATTCCAAAGTGTGGAAAACAAGGCTGCCCTAACTTCTTAACTGAGATTTAACCTGAGTAAATAACTGATGGGGGATGTGTATAGACTCAGACTCTGATGTGCTTCCTGTGGCCTCTCGTGAGCCAGATCTCACAAGTCAGACTACAGACATGTCCGTGGTCATTGTGTGTGTGATGTGTGTGTCTGTTTCTCAGTGCCAGTGACCGGTCAGAAGGTGACGAGTGAATCAAAGCACAAGTCGTGCAACCTCTGGAGGTGCTTTTAGTGATGATCGGATATAAAGACATTAAATTAACACTCATTTCTTAACAGGATCAATAAAAAAACTACACTTGAAAACAGTGTTTTCAAACAAAAACAATCTGCATCCAGACAAGCATTTCAACTCCATATCAGAAGTATCTGACTTCGATGAACACATTAACACAGCTCATTTTTGTCTTGAGTGTGTTGGAAGATGTGTCTTTTTTCATTGCATTGGGAAGCAAGCTGGAAACTCCTCATTGGGGTTGATTTTGGGGTCACGAGCATTACCTCGGACAGTTTTACAACACGTTTATGGGCCAGTCCTGGACAAGGATTGTTGAAGAAAACACAGATAGTTCCTATATTGGAACGAAGTGGTCCCGATGTCAAACCTGTTGTTGTTTATCTAATATTTACGATCATGTGTTGTATAGGAAGAGGATGTTAGATAACCTTTAAAAAGTGTGGTCCAGCTCACGGGGGCCAGAGTTGTTCTGAGATTTCGGCTGAAACACTCTCTCAAACAAACTGCAGTGCTTGATACTGATGCTTGGCTTGTAACAAATAAAGTTCTCTTTGTTCTATACAAGTCTTGTATAGGGTATACATGTGTCAGCGGAGTCTCTTCCTGCAGCATCATCTCACCACCGTGTTGTTCTTTAAAGGAACGACACTGGTCATGCACCTGCAGGTCTAAACAGGAAGTCGATTCTCTCCTCTACAGTTTATTCACTTGGTTTCAGAGAGTCCAGCTAACAGCAGCCAACAGTGGTGAAGAGTGCGAACAAGGATTTCTGCGATGACAGGATGAAACTGAAAGGACGTGTTTTCATTCACAGCTGATCTTCAAGCCATTGTCGATAAGAAACAGCCAGGAAGAGAATGTGAGTAACAACATTGTCATTGATTTCTTTTGTATATAATCTGCTCTTTAATCTGAAAGTGCCATAGTCCATGGACACGTGTCAGACTGGTTCCCCATTCAGTCTGGCTTATGACGGGTGTCAATTCTCCAGTCCCCTTTCTGGACACCATCTCCTGACTCACGTGGAAAGCAGCTGGGTTGAATTTTACTTTCACTTTGAAAAAGAAAACAAAATCAAGCATCTTTAAGGTCCTTCTTCACAAGTTTCTTCTCCTGCAGATCTTTCAGAAGACTGTGCACTCTGATCTTTGCTCTCCTTTCTCTGTCCTTCATGTTTCTCATCTCTCGCTCCAGATGCTCCACACGAACCAAGGCTTTACTCAGTCTGGACTTGACAAGAGCGGGAGATGCGGGCAATGCATAGGAATGATCCTGGCGGAGAGAGGATGTTTTGTCACTTCACTCACAATCACAGCAGTTTAGGGCAGAGACAGTAGGGCTGCGACAACTAATTAATTCATTGATTATTTATCTATCACTAAATAAATCTCTAACGTTTTTACAACTGTTTGATTTAAGTACTTTACATAATAAAATTAGATCTGAATAGGTTCTGGTTACTTTGCTCCTTTATGATGATAAAAGGAATATCTTTGTTTTTTTTGGGTGAAAAGAAACATTTGACAACATCCTCGCTTTTGCAGTTAGGGAGATGCTCATCAACAGTTTACACACATTTTATGGACCAAATAACTTATGAAATCACCAAAAAAAAGGATTATAAGATAATAATCAATTAGGAATTATCAATAGTTGCAGCCTTAACAGACAGTGACAGACCCACTGGACCTGCTGTATTCTTCGACCTAACACAGCACATTTTAGCTACTTTCTTACTCTGAATTTATAATTACTATTTAAATGCCATTTTTACATGTGTGCTTCCTTTTTCCTAAGAGTATCTTAAGCAACAAAACAACAAAGCAATTATCTGTGAGGATCAATAAACACTTTCTAATTCTGAACATAACCAGAGCCAAAATCCCCTCAGCAGTTTAGGGGCAGAGTTAGTACAAATACTCACAGCATTAGGCAGAGGTTCAGTCTTGTTGACACTCAGAAAATCGTCCACTGACAGGCTCTCCTCAGCCTTCCTGGAGGTTTGTGTTGTCCTGGTTGCCCCTGACTACAGTGGAAAAAAAAAATACTCAATAGTGTAGTGCACAGCACAATGTGTTATTAATTCATAGTGATCAAATCCACACAGACTGGTGATAAACCTACTCTTTTCTGACGAGTAGAGAAACTGAAGATAGATGGTTGAGCTCCTTCTCTAATCCTGACAACTTGGCCAGTCCTGTCAAAGTCCTCTGGTTTGAAGTGGTCGCTGCAGAGCACGGCCGACTTGCTAGTAGAGCAAGTTTCCTTCCGTGAAGCCACTTCCCACTGCCTCCTCAACTCTTTCTCTTTGGGAAACCTTTGAAATGTGAGAAAAGTTAGTGAAACACAACTACAACTACAGTCTGATCAGATTTGTGGTTATGTAGTTGAAACGTGTGATAGACATGGATTGGACAAAAATGCAAATATAAAACACATATGGGCAATTTTGTTCATTTCGGGGGATTTCCATTAATCGCATTTGCTTATGAAAGTTTCAAAAATAGTGACATGGAAGCATCTCAGTAGCAGCTAAAATAAGAAAAAGAATGTAAAATGCAGTTTGAAAGAAGTCTCATTGGTTAATATCATACAGTATCACCTTCAACATTAGATACACTGGACCAGGGATTCCCAAACTGAGGTACGCAAAGTGATGTAGGGGTTACGCAGAGACAAAAGAATAAAATTAAAAAAAAATACAAACACAAGTAGACATACTGTCAAACTCAGGCAAATATTGAGTATATTTCTTTCTCTTTTTTTAAAAAAAAGAAGATGGTGTTGCTCATTGAACATCCTGGTAATTTTTAAAAAGATCTATTTGAACCACTGCACTGGACCAAGATACTATCCCACAATCCAAACTGGCAGCAATATACAAGGAAAAGGCCGTCCACATCATAAACAGCATATTGACTATAACAAAGTGTGATGTCAAAAGCTCATGGTGTTTTTAAACGAACATGGTTACAACTGATGAATGATAATATGACATTTGGATTTTGTAGGAGAAACATGTATTTCCTATATTGCATTCATTAGTAATTAAGTAATTTCACGCGACCATGATAGATAATGATAATAACCTTATTTATAGAGCACTTATCAACAGAGAAAAGGCTGTTGCATATGAAGCTCGTGTGTTTTTATCTTATCTATAATAATTTAAAAACAAATGAATAGTTCGGTGATAAGATTTTCTTTTGCCAGCGTTATATAACCTGCATAGAGTGAAATGTCTATGATGCGCTTTTTGTAGTCCATCCTCAGAGGATTGTAGTTCCATTTCAGTAGACCGACGTCTTTAATACCCGACGTCGCAAAAGTACGTAGTCTAGTGTACGTGCACTAGAGCTCTTACCATCGGGGTTGTTTTTTCTTTCGTCCGCATGAATTCTCCTACACTTCTTTCCTTCACCTAACACCTGACGGAGAAGTGGTTAGGAAAGGACTTCGGGCGTCTTTTACTTTGATTCACCCTTGGTCCCAGCTTTCATAGCTGGCTAACGTTAGCTCAGAGCTAATTCGTAGCTCTCAAAAATCGTATAAAGGCCGAATATGAACCCCAAAAGAGAATTATAAGGTTCTACCTGTGAAAGGTTACTCCATTAGATCTGTTTTGAACTGTGCGACGGTTTGTACAGCCCCAAGCTGAACACGACTCCGGCATAGCTCTTGGGCACTGCCCGGACCAATGTGGCGGTGGAGCGTTTGTGTACCTTCCTCAGCCCTCCGGCCGGAACCAAACATTACAACCACCCGCGTTCCTGCTGCTTCACCAAGTCGCCAATTCTTGACAAATTCGGACAAGTAATAATAATCTCGTCAATTGACCACCCAGTCTTTCTTTATATAGTACCTGACATGTAAAACAAAACACAAAGAGCTACACAAAATAAAAACAAAACAAATATCAACTTAGAGATGTACGTATTCATGTAATCGGTCAGATGCATGTCTGTACTTCACCACACCACGACTTAGACACCCCTGAATGACCTGGGGGCCAATGAGCATCTAGTCTGGTCAAGCGGGGGAGACATAGAGGAAAAAAAGTGGAAAAAACAACTATTTAGTAGCCGGTGGGCAATATAAGATATTCATTATGATATTAGACAGAATTGCAAAGTAAGAGTGCTTGTTTTGATATAAAATGATTCACAATAAAAACATATTTATGCACAAAAACGGAGAATTAATTTGAAAATTTAGCAAATAATAATATAATATAATATATAATAATAATATATATAATATATAATAATTGTGACTAAAGCAGCTTAAATATATGTCATTTCACGTTGAGTGTAATACATTTAATAAAGCAATGATTACAACCGAATGTCTTATTACTATTATAAAAATATTGCCGGCAAATACATTTAGTCTTATATTCTGTCTCTTTTCCATCGCCTCACACAGTGGATGTAATCGATTGGAGGGCCACATGTGGCCCCCGCACCACCAGTTTGACACATGTGCTCTCGAAGATAAAAGAAACATTCTCCTATCGCCAACAGACAATCCATGACCCACAGCAATCAACAGACAAACTTCAAATGTTTCCTTGTTACCAATGGACTGGTAAGTATAAAGTAGTAAAATACTTTACATTAATTGATTGATAATTAATTTAATTAATTGTATTGTTATTCCTAGCCTCATATATTCGTTTTTGCAAGACATGTTGTTGTTTGGAGTAGCAACTGCTGCGAAATGGAACAATTGTTTTCAAGACAAGATCATCCAAGAGTCCAAGGCTCTCAGAGACATCCCCTGCCCTGAATGAAGAATCTAACACTGCTGATGAGCCACTACTAATGCAACTATCATATTTCATTAGTGAATGAATTGCCAAACAATCAATGACTTGCAAATGAACATGTTGACTTTTTTTTTAATGTTTTTATTTTTTTTAAAGGAACTGATTTACAGTAAGCTAGTAGTCATAAATTAATACCTGAACACAACCAGTCTGTCTTGTCTTGAACTTAAGGATTTTTTTGTTTTTATTACATCACAAAGTTAATAATTTTTCGATTAAAAAGTGTGAATATGGAACTTTCAACTTGAAATTTCTTGTAAATCTAATATATATAATATAAATGTAATATAAATCTGTACTGCCTGATTTATAGTATGGTAGTAGTCGATGTCCTGAATTCAACCTTGTTTTGTTTTTATCTTGTGTAGCACTTTGTATTGTTTTGTTTTGTTTTGTATGGAAGGTGCAAATAAATAAAGGTATAAATAAATCAGTTTGTCTTGATGATTGGACCTCCTTTTAGCACTGCTCTGTTACAGGATGAAGAAGACAAGTGACACAATTTACTTACAAACCTCATGCAAAAGCAGACGTTTGTTTTGTAATCAGACACTTGCCTCCTTTAAAATTATTTTTTTATATATAATTAATTTTTTTTTACATAACTGACATCAAACTTATTGACTTATTGGCTTAGAAGTGAAAAAGTGAATATGATACTTTTAAATTGAAATGTCTCTACCACTGTAGAGTAAAAATGTCTGATATCCAGTACACCAGTAGATGGATGTGCTGAACACAACTTTTTTATTCTTATTCAGAACTTTTAGAGGACTCTCTTTATACTGTTGCTCAATGTTCAGTTATAGCTGTGAAGGTTTTCATTATTTTTCCAATTCAAATGTGCTTTTAAACGTGCACGATGCGGATGTCCTTACAAATCAGTCTGGGTCATTAGTTCGCAGACTTTTTACAGTTACATTTCAGATAGCTTGACCGAAATCAGAATAATATTGTCAAAGTTTAAATTTGAATGGACAAGAGATAAATGCGTTTACAAAAACAGTTTACAAAAAGAGCATTTCACATGAATTTAACTTGTGCAAAAGTGTTACAGCGAAACAACATGCGGATTATTTTGATAGACACGAGAGGGCACTATGAAAAGAATCAGGCGGGCCACTTTTAACAGACACACAGCGTAATACCCATAATACAGTTCGGCACACCGTTGGAACTCTACGTCACAAGTTTCCGGCGGATTGCTGCTGCATGTTCTCCAGTGGCGCTGCCTCGCTGTGCACTGGTTGTCTTTAATTGTGTGTTTTGTGTTTGTTTTGGCGGAACAATTTATCGCCACATTGTGAGTGATTTTTCTGCTAAAGAAGAAAATCGCAACGAGCCGCCAAGATGCCGCGAATTATGATTAAAGGAGGCGTCTGGCGCAACACTGAGGTACGTGTTTACATGGCTGTCTGTGTTAGCTTGATGCTACGCTGCTAACTTTGAGAGTGTAGCTTATTGGAGGGACAACTGAGTCGAAACTGTCGGGGTTCTGCGTGTTAGTTTGTTAGAGTGATCGAAACAGCCGTAGTTATTCACCAGTGTTTCTGATGTTTTTTTGAATTAAATCTGAAAGGCCTGGAAAATCTCTGGTTTTTATTCCATACAATTTGAGTAAACGTATATAAAGTAGTACAATATAACCAAGGAGAAGTACAACATCATTTATGTTGTTGCAGTCAATTAAGTTTGTGTGTAGCTGGTGTGTTTTTAATTCTGATTCTGCTGCTTTACTTTAGAGGTATTACTCTAGTAGACAAAGCAGGCAAAGCAGGCAATAACGTGGGGCCTCGAGCTGACAGGGGCCCCAGAAAATGACCAAATAAGAACCCCTGTTACTTTCTATGATCGCTTCAAATGAAGACTTCAAATCTTTCAAAAATTCCATAATTTCAGAGCAATGCTCCAGGATGTCAAAAAAGGAAGGGAAGACAAAAGCAGGAGCCAATTGTGGATTTTATACCAGCTGTTAAATTGTCTGGTTGTCAACAAAGTGCTAACAACTAGTGGTTTGTCAATAGACTTACTTCTGTCTCACGTATTAGTGCATGATAGGGCAAACTTAAAGTTGCTGGTGTCATTGGTGCTTGGTTTGTACTGCAGACAGGAAACAATTCATTTTATGACACGACAGATAAAGGCAACAACCTTGCATTTGTGCTAAAGAAAAGCAAGGTTGTTTGACTGAAAACACACAGAAGTGCCTATTAAAAGTTAGAGGAGTGATTTGCACTGATCAAAGCAATACGTTTTGATCAATAAATTGATGGGATAAACACTTCTTGCCCCACTCTTGTGTTGCTGTTGTAAACATACAAACACTCCCTCAGAGTGATCTGATAGTGTTTCAAATGAAGGAAGCTGCATACAAATCCTATTACATCATCTCTGTTCATGAAGACCAAACAAAGGTAAATTAATAACAATAACAACCACAAAAAATAACAAAGAAAGTATGCAATGTAGCTTTAAGTTCAGAACATTTACATGTAGGATAGCTCTCAGCTGATGACCATGCAGCTTACTTAATGGCTCTGTCTGAGGGGTCACAGGCAGCAATGTCTAGCAGGTAAAACGTTTTCTCAAAGGGGTGTCAGAGTCACAGCGACACAAATTTACATTTGTTTGTCTCAAGGAAAATAAGACCTATAATAATTTGTGTCTGTTTCAATCTCCCAGGATGAGATCCTCAAGGCAGCGGTGATGAAATATGGGAAAAACCAGTGGTCTCGTATCGCATCTCTGTTGCACCGCAAGTCTGCCAAACAGTGCAAAGCCAGATGGTGAGTCTGATACAGACACACACCGTGTCAGTCACAGCACTTCCTCTCCAGACTTTTTCTAAAGCCCTATGTTTATTCATAATACATAATGGTTTTATAAACAGCCATTAAAATGTGTTTGGATATCATAAAAACCATTGATTTTTTTTGTTGTTTACTACTTTTATCTGTTTTCTCGACTACTGCATAAGATAAGTTAAATAAAGGTTATTCACCTTAGATCTGTTTGTCTGCAGGTATGAGTGGTTGGACCCGAGCATCAAGAAAACAGAATGGTCCAGAGAAGAGGAGGAGAAGCTTCTGCATTTGGCCAAGTTGATGCCCACTCAATGGAGAACCATTGCTCCTATCATAGGACGTACTGCTGCCCAGTGTCTGGAGCACTATGAATACCTGCTGTATGTTTTTACACAACCTGACTAACATTTATTCACTACTGATGCTGATTGTCCCACAACCACATGTAGGGAAAATTGGCGCAAAGTGTGTAGAGCAGTTTTGTAGTTTCAATTTGAGAATAAATTATATTTACAGTTAACACATATTTGTGTGTACGTGTTTAGAGACAAGGCTGCCCAAAGAGAAAATGAAGAGGAGGTGGGAGACGACCCCAGGAAGTTAAAACCAGGAGAGATCGACCCTAATCCTGAAACTAAACCTGCCAGACCCGACCCTGTGGATATGGACGAAGGTACAGTAACATAATGAATGTTGACACAGATGGTGAAAGTCAGACTTTTCCAGTAAGCATTATTAGATCACTGAGATTTTTATTTTCTGTTGCTCATGTGTGTCTAAAATATAAACTGGCTGTGTGTCTGTATATAGATGAGTTGGAGATGCTGTCGGAGGCCAGGGCTCGACTGGCGAATACCCAGGGCAAAAAAGCAAAGAGGAAGGCCAGAGAGAAGCAGCTGGAGGAGGCCAGGTGAGGCTGAGTTCATCATATAAACAGACACATTTTCAGGATTTGTTTCTTCTGAAATACTTTGGTTTTCCTACTTTTTGCTGATATGCCATAAAAGTGGTTTTTACTGACCGCATTTCACATTCTGTTGCAGACGGTTGGCTGCTCTGCAGAAACGCAGGGAGTTGAGAGCAGCAGGAATCGATGTCCAAAAGAAGAGGAAGAAGAAGAGAGGAGTGGACTACAATGCTGAAATTCCCTTTGAAAAGAAACCTGCACAGGTAAAGAGGACTGCTCATTAGTGTGATACATTCAATCATGAATAGTGTTCTTTGCAGTTGTATTGGACAGAATTAAATTCACTCCCTGTTGTAAGATACTGGATTAATTGTTGACTTTTAACTTGAAGGGTTTCTACGACACCAGCATGGAGCAGTATGACGCCCAGGAGCCAAACTTCAAGCGACTCCGACAGCAGCACCTGGATGGAGAACTACGCAAGTCAGTAATATTTGGATACAACACGTGTACATTCACATGTAGCATTTAAAAACACAAAGGAAAAAAAAAAACAGATTTATTTTAGTGCCTGTAATTGAAAGGAAGACAACAGCCAGAAAACATGGCATGTCCCATTTTTGGTTAGACAAGAATACAAAAAAGGTAATATTTCAAAGTTCATGGATCATATGAAACCAGGGAATGCCACTCAACATGCTAATAACTAATCCCCAACTAAACTGTAAGCCACCTAATACTGACAAGCTGAAAGGGGGCGTGTAGCCACCCAGCATACATTCAATAAATAGATTTCCCACAACCATAGCTTGACTTAACTGTGCTTGAAAACATACTGACTAGTGTTGGTTGGTTCGCATTGTGTTTTTGCGTGAACGAACTGAATTGAATCAATTACCGAAACAATTAGTTTGTCTCACAGTTCAGCTGATGAATCACTCACTCACTCACTCAGTGAGGGAATCTCCATTTGTGTCCCATGCTAACAGCTAATGTAGGCGGTGCAAGATGTCGAGAACATAAAGACACACAGTCTAGTTCCCTGTTGTTTTATCAAACTTTCCCAGTAACCACAAACTTAAACATTAGGCTGTCCCTTAATGAGAGGACAGTGTCGAGACTCGGAAATGCTGCAGCTCAGCTGCCGCTGTGATGAGAGGAGGAGGACAGTGCAACAAGATGGAATTATGTTTAAAAGTGCTGCATTCTGATCTCGTTCTTCTGGTTGTGAGGGAACAGTACTGTATGTGTACTGATGCATCAAGTGATTTGTTCACTCACTGAGTGTACTGCATGTTAATCAGCGTACCAGTTCAGTGATTCAGTGGCTTAAACTTTCAGAACATCTGCCTCAGCAAATCCAAGAACAATACTGAACTGTAGATCAGTTCAAAAGACCTAAAATTCCCAAAAATGTGTGTTAAACTCTAACATTTAGCAAGGAAATTTCTAAAATCTCTATTTTAACAGAGGGGTTTGGTGCAGTTAGTAACAGCATTGATGAGCGACAGACGTACTGAACTGAATCACAACCCGTCTGCACTCCGGTCATGCAGGAAGAACTGAACAAATCTTTTTTGTGAACTGATTCTAAAGATTCCGTACACCAAAAATAACTTTAGTTCCCATCGCTAATATTGGCTGGTTTCAGTGGTAACACTGCTGAATAAATTCATGGTCTTCTGATGTTTGTGTGCAGTGAGCAGGAAGAGAAGGACAGGAAGAAGGATAAGCAGAAGATAAAGAAGAAGAAAGAGAGCGATCTACCGTCTGCCATCCTTCAAACCAGCGGAGTGGCCGAGTTCACCAAAAAACGCTCCAAGCTGGTTTTACCTGCACCACAGGTACGTATGGTTCAGACACTGGTTTCCTTGATTGTCCTTGATTTGTATTCATTTACTTTGATGCTTTTTGCCACAGATCAGTGATGCTGAGTTGGAGGAAGTCGTTAAATTGGGCGTTGCCAGTGAGGTTGCCCGTCAAGCCGCCGAGGAGAGTGAAGGCGGTAACTCGGCTTCGTCCACCCTGCTGTCAGAGTACAGTATCACCAACGCCATGACAGCAGGACTACGGACTCCCCGCACCCCTACTGTGCAGGACAGGATACTACAGGTTAGTGCATTTGCTACCTGGTTTGGTAAAATATTAAAGGTCTCTATTTTTACCAGATTATAATTGTTTGTATAACATCCGATGTATTTTAGCCACATTTCCAGGCTGAAAAATAAAATGTTAATTGTTTCAGTTAACGCACATATGAACACATTAGTGTTGTAGTACTCGAGATTGGTCTTTTTGAAGGTCTCTGTCTTGTCTCGGAATTGACAGCATTTTTACTCGGTCTTGTCTCGTCTGTGAGTGACAGGAGAAGAGGCCGTGAGAAGATGTCAGCCAACTCATCTATAATAGAATTTGGTTACCTGAACCACAAAGACTTTTTGTGCTTAAATACCTCCAAAAGAAAACAGCGCAACGTGTAAATTCTGCAAAGCGGCGCTAACGGTCTTGGTCTTGTTTTGATCTCGACCCCTCAAAGTCTTGGTCTTGTCTCGGTCTCGACCCCTCAAAGTCTTGGTCTTGTCTCGGCCTCGACCCCTCAAAGTCTTGGTCTTGTCTCGGCCTCGACCCCTCAAAGTCTTGGTCTTGTCTTGGTCTCAATACACTGTGGTCTTGGACTTGACTTGGTCTCGGTTTAGGTGGTCTTGACTACAACACTAGAACACATGCTATCTGGACATGAGGCATAAATTTTTTTTTTGAAATGCACACTATTAAAACATGTCTCTGTCATTACACTGACTTCTACTGTGTTTGTGTCTCCAGGAAGCTCAGAACCTCATGGCTCTGACCAACATCGACACTCCCCTGAAGGGCGGCCTCAACACACCACTGCAAGACAGTGACTTCAGCGGAGTGACACCTCAGCGCCAGCAGATACAAACGCCCAACACGGTTCTCACTACACCGTTCAGGTTAGCAGTGGTGTCACCAGACCCCCCCCCCCCCTCCTCTTTATCTGTTTTTTTGGTATAACATTACTCAGCAGGAATAGCAGCAGCTGAGATTGAACATGCGGTCAGACGGCTGTTATGAGAGCGCTCAATTTGCTTCACATCCTTGGGTCAGGGTTAGTTTTAGTCACATTTTGTGAGAAGCCAAAACCACCGTGATCGGAAATGTATTGAATATCCAGGGTTATTTTTAACAGTAGAATTCACTTCAGAAATGTTGCCAGGTGCTTTGTGATCCTTTCAGCCATGGCCAGATAACATAAAACACGTGTGGAGCTGATGGGCTTAATCAGCAGTGTGTGAATTCACTTGGCAATAGTTGTAATGTACTTTAACACTCATGGTCATGTCATCTCAAACAGAACTCCTGGTCAGGGGTCAGAGGGCATGACCCCACAGGCCGGAGGGGTGATGACACCACGTGGGGTCACGACGCCAGGTTCGACCCCTGCTCGTACACCTCTGAGAGACAAACTGAACATTAACAGCGAGGAGCAACTGACTGACCCTGCGTTCGCTAAACACATGGTAAACACACACGTCACGCTCCCTGTTCTGTGTAACTGATCTTTTCTTTTTCTCTAACAAAAATAAAATATTAGGATTTCAACAGAATCAAAGCTATTAAAGTGTCACTAATAGACCCAGAGGATAAAAGATGAGACACGGAGAGCAAAATTTGGCACACTCATTGTTGTTTGACTTGTGGCTCCACAATAAAATGCCAGTTTGACCTGAAGACAACTGCTTCAACTCTCCGTCAATTTTCAGAATAAGACTGCTGAAATACTTAATTGTCTACTCGATGTCTACCACGACCATTTTCTCCACACACAGCAAAAGGAAAGCCTGCAGCAGCTGAGACAAGGCCTGTTGTCACTTCCTGTCCCCAAGAACGACTTTGAGATTGTTCTTCCAGAAAACGCAGAGAAAGAACTTGAAGAAACGGAGACAGAGACAGGCTACATAGAGGACTCGTCTGACATAGAGGCACGCAAGCAGGTAAACAAACAAAAACAACGTTGTACGTTGTAAATCACCTTTTATGGTCCTGTTTTTGGTCTTGGTTTGAACAAAGCTTGTCATAGAAGACTACATCCATATTACTACGTGACCATTCCAAAGTGCTGTTTTCAACAAAAATGTATTGGTGTCTAGATTAGCATTTTAGCTCCTTATGAGAAGTAATGTGCTTCCATACCATATGCCGTGTATATAAAGTGGGCTTAGTCTTCTGGTTTGTGGTGCTGAGCTAATTAGGAAGTAAGAATTACCACTAGGGGGCAACTCTGCTGCTTGCAAAAAAAACCCTCACCTTTAATATAGGACAATGAGCTTCTACTTCTTGATTTATAATATACGTACGTAAAAAAAATTTGAGGTCTTCTTTTCCAGTCTTCTTTAGTAGCACATGAGGTTGATTTTGTAAATGCAGTTAACTACGTTTCTGTTCGTCGAAACTAAAACACAGTCCTGGAGTTTTCAAGAATCTAAAATGCCCGAGTAATGTGGACAGCAGTCGTATCTGGAGTAGAGTTTGGTGCATTTTTAAACAGAGTGGAAGCAGCTGAAGACTGATCATCTATGTGCGTGTGTGTGTGTTTCAGTCTCAGCGCGACGCAGAGAGAGAAAAGGAGCTGAAGCTGCGACACACGTCTGTTCAGAGGAGCCTCCCCAGACCCGTTGAGGTAAGGATTCACTCATGTAGGCTTGAAATAAAATAAGACATGATCTGTGGGATCTTCCGTGAGCTTCCCTGCGATGACACCGGCGTGTCACCGCGCGTCTCTGCAGGTGAACGAGTCCGTCCTGCGTCCCGCCTCCGTGGAGCCGCTCTCTGACCTCCAGTTGGCCGAGGAGCTGATCAAACAGGAAATGATCACCATGCTGCACCACGACTGTCTGCACCACCCGTCATCCAACGCAGCCACCCAGCTGCAGCGCGGCAAAACCAGGGGCCCGACCTCAACCTCCAACAACGCTTCACACATCACTTACCTGGAGACACATTCCTACAAGCCAGTCAGCACAGAGGAGATGGAGCAGGTAACAGTAATGCTAAAATGTTATTAACTGGGGGGTAAAAAAAAATCCCTCTGTTGATTATTGTAACTGCTGCTTGATGAACTGACTGATTGTGATGTTGATAAACAGGCTAAAGTGATACTGGCAGCAGAAATGGAGGTAGTGAAGACAGGAATGGGTCACGGTGATCTGAGCATGGAGGCCTACAGCCAGGTGTGGGAGGAATGTTACGGACAGGTAAGCATTGCCCCCCAAAAAAAGATGTCTACACATAGCCAATGAGTGTGTTTTTTTTATTCATCCGTGTCTCCTTTTTGTTCAGGTGTTATACCTCCCTAGTCAGAACAGATACACCAGAGCTAACCTGGCCTCAAAGAAAGACCGCATTGAAAGCCTGGAGAAAAAACTAGAGGTGAAGAACTAGAGATGTATCACAAAACATGCCCCAAACATTCTGCACGAAGCTCCAAACACTGAAATCCGAGTGTCGTCTTCCTTCTAGGTGAACCGTGGTCACATGACCGCAGAGGCCAGAAGAGCAGCTAAACTGGAGAAGAAACTAAAGATCCTGCTGGGAGGCTTTCAGTCCAGAGCGCTGGGACTCCTGAAGCAGCACAGCGAGCTGTGGGAACAGGTACTGAACAGCAACCGGTCTTTCTGTCTGATCAAATCATTTGTATGAAAGGCGACAGCTTTTTGTTTCATCTTTGAAATAATTCCAGTGTCCAACAGCTGTTAATGTGTTGTTCACTGAACACTGTAGCCCAGAAACAATGTGTAACTCTGAATGTAATGTCAAACTAATGAGCATGTGTTTCTTTGTCTGTTTATCACATGTAAGATTCATCAGTAATAATGTGATGGAAAAAGTATTGTAGTGTCAAGATTTTACTCATGTCTTCTTCATGGTGTCCACTAGGTGGAGCAGGCAGCCACAGAGCTCCAGACCTTCAATCAGCTAAAGAAACAAGAGGATACTGCCATTCCCAGGAGACAAGAGGTAACACATTTAAGATCGTTGCACGTTCATGTTTGGAGTCAATAACGTCTTTATGCTCATAATGAACACTTTGCTGTTTGTCAGTACACTTTGAGCCATTTTGACACGTTTGAATCACATTAATGATGACTGTTCAGTTCATGTGAGTCAGGACAGTGTGACAGTGAATCAGCTGAAGTTGATTATTTACTCCTTCAACATTTCCCACTGTGACCCGTCTGAATGTCTGACATAAAAAAAAGACCCATTAGTTGACTTCAAGAAACAATAACTAATTGAATCCATTTATCAAGCTTTGTTTACCTTTACATTTTCTACAATTAACTCGCCTATTATAACTTAATTAATTATGTATATGATTGACAAAGCTTTCTATTATTTTCTCCAGTCTTAACAAGACACTAATGTCAGTTTTTAACTGTTTGTGTTCATCTTTTTTACTGCTGCTTATGTAGGTCATGTTTAATAATGTTATAGGACATTACTCATACAGAAGAAGCTAAAAGAAACTGTCACAAATGATCGTTACACCAGTCTGCTAGACTATCGCTGCTTTCACACTTTAGTGAAACCAACCAAACCTTTTAATAACCCTTCCTCGGCTGAGGCGGCACTGCATCAAGAATTACTGTAGGAGAAGACGAGATAATAGTGAACACCAAAACTCGCTCGTCTGTAGGTTAATGCAGGACAACCTCCGTTTCCTTCACATAAGCAACACCAGCATAAACATAGAGCTGCATCAAATCCTTGCGTTTTATGTTTTGGTTGTGTTTACCCACAATGCCCTGCGTTGTAGTCCGCTTCCTGCATTTGGTTCACCTGAAGCGAACCGAGACCTACATTTTAGGCAGACCAGATATTGCTTCTTTGGTGCGGATCAGAGTTCAGTTGCGCACTCACACCTCCCCAAATGAACCGGACTTTCCCAACAAACGAACTAGGATTCGAATTAGAAGGGCTGGTGTGACTGCGACATTAAACGGCAGCTCATGATGGTGAAACGGTTCACCTGAAATGTTGTTTTTGTGTATTAAACATTACATGTTAGTGGCTGAAATAAAAATGTAGACATTTTTCACCCAAAGGTTTGAGCAGGGACTTTCTTGGAGGGGAATAACACATTTTTTAGGAACTTCAATTTGGTTCCTGGAAAAAATCCTGTGGGCGAAAGTTTAATCACTTTGAAATCACCACAAGTAGTTTTTCTTTCGACAAATGATAGACAGCATTATGCTGACAGACCATCAAAGCTGTACTTGTGTTTTTCAGTGAGACTGCTTACGTACATGAATGGCTTTTTTCTTTTAAACCAAAAAAATGTTTGATTAGAACCATCAGGAGATTCAAATATGTGTGACCTCAACTATGACCAGAGGCTACTGTCAAACACTGTCTCTCTCTCTCTCTCTGTGTGTGTGTGTGTGTGTGTGTGTTAGGCTCTGCGGGAGGATGTGGGGAGGCAGATGGACAGAGAACGTGAACTTCAGCAGAAATATGGAGAGTTGCTGATGGAGAGAGAGGCGATGATCAACAGTGCTCAGAAATACTGAGCATCACGCGCTAACACACGTTCATACACAGCACACACACACACACCATGGAGCTGCAGCTCAGAGACACAAACAAGTTCTCGCTCTTCCGCCCTCTGAGTCATTGTACTTAACTCTTTTGTCAATTATTCAAATGTCGTGGCAGTTCCCGATTAGCCCCGCCTCCATGTTGCTATGTTGTCACAATCTGAGTTTTGAGCATGCTCAGTAATGCTTTGTGTTTCTGTATTAGTGACCAATAAAGTTTCTTTTCAACAATGACAATATTATCATGAGTGTTTCCCTCGTGTAGATTGTATTTTAATAAAAGGTTGGGTCTGTGAAATATATAAAAAAAAACTGTTTTATTGAAAACTCTTTGTTAGAACGATGAGGAAAAAACAGTTTTACAGGAACATGGAAGAACATCTCTGGTAATTTAATAATCCTCAGCAGGCGAGGAAGGCCATCCCACTCTTCCAGTAAGCACTCTGAGAGAGAGAGAAATACACAAGTGTTCTGTGATCAGATGTGTTGTTTTAAAGCAAGTTTGTTTACTGAAGTGTGACTGGTTGTTGGAATCATTGTGTGATTCTGGGTGATCTCAGGCCAAGGACAAACCCACTGTCTCCTTAAAAGAGGGGCAGCAGTCGGTGTGTAGGGATCGGTTGTTTTAAGGATGACATTTTTTGCTATTGGCAACTAAACTACAAGCATCTGATAGGAGAACAAAAAGTTTTACAGTGAATTTAAATGGAGCAAACTACTACTTGACATTGTTTTCCACCAACAAGCAGGTGAAATGATGTTGGTCCTTGATTGATTTGTAAACAGCTGTTGATGCAAACATGTTGATTTGTGGACAGAATGAGGACTGTAGTAGATCTGAGCTGTTGGATCATCACAGTCCACACAGAACAATGACAACAACCAGCAACACTTTACACACCAGTTCATGATGTTTTGAAATCCTTGTCATTTCATCAATAAATAAAGTTTATCTGGGGGACAAAACATCTGATGAAGAACAAGTCTGGACCCTGCAACTGATGTAACCCAACCTTGCTGTCCTCATCAAAGCTCCACCCACAACTATGAACACGATACCTAGTGTCCACTGCTAGAAACAGAGTCAAGGTGTGAGGACTGGGAGGACAATACCATTGACAACAACTACCTTATATCTGAATAAATACTAATTATTATCGAAATAAACTGTGGTTTCCTGGTGACTGTTGGTTATGTGAATGAGGATTTCAACAAATATCACCGTACTGTGCAAAAGTCTGTGCAAAATGATGAATTCATGTTCACTAAACACCAAGTCATCATTGGCATTTTGTATGGAATGATATCGTACAACATGTGACTGTTATACTCAAAGAGGTCTTGAATAAACCTGGCGTAGTAGACATTTAACATGAAATGGTAGGACATAAACAAATTAACAATAAATAAATTATATCTTTAAATAGGGTTCCATTCCATTTAGCTTTAGAGATTGTATTGCAGTAGACATGAAAACAAATCTAACGGTGGCATAAGACCTTTTTCACTGTACTAGCAGAGGTAAATGAGGCACTTGAGCTTCAATGAACACATGTATTCAAAGGCTATTCAAGAAAATGATATAGTGCACATTATCCCTCATGTCATGTATGTGTGTGTGTGTACATACTGTGTGTCTGTAGCTGTATCTTCTAATAGCTTCTCTGATGTGACAGGGCTGGATGGCTCCACTGGGAGGAGGTTCCACTGTGACTGGACAGCTCTGCTGAAACACACAATACTACATTTACTGATTCATACACAGGCACAAACTCAGTCATTGAACATTTTCTACAGTTCATTTCTATATATATATATATACACACACATATATAGAAATGAACTGTAGAAAATATATATACATATGAGAACAAATTCATCCTTCTGACTGAAAAACTATGCACGATCTACACGATATGTGAAGAAAATATAAAACATGGTCATATTCTGTAGCTATTACTATGACAGAAGCCTTTGAAATATGTCCAATCATAGTAATCTTAATCCTGCACTGATAATAACTGCTTTTGCCAATCTGAAATGAGTTAACACTTATTAAACAGACAAACAACAACTGCAGCTAACACACACTAACACACACACACACCTTTTTGCGTTTTCTTTGTCTTGCCCGGCTATCCAGACTGCCGTTTCCCTGTGGGAGGGGCTTTGACGAGTGAGAGGAGCCTGGGGTGGAGGGGGGAGTGGCCTCAGGTGAGTCCGGATCCTTCTTTACCTGACGGAGGGGAAAGACGGAGGATGGACCTCACTGACGACACCTCCACGAACTTCACAATCTGGTGTAAGTGATTTTAAACGACATGGTGCAGGTGTGTGTTTGTACCTCAGTGTGTGTGTTGTAGTGGATGTAACTGGCAGAGATCACATGACTGATGGGATTGGTCTTGGCTGTCATTTCCTGTTTCACAAGCAGAGACAAATCCACAATCTGGGAAAAAAAGACAGAGAGAGACAGGAAAGAGTTTTTAATCACCAGGTTTATCACTGACCAGAGGCACGGCGCGACACGTTCAATCATCATGACTGAAAAGTGTTACCTGGGCAACAGACTCATAGGCCAGGTATGACAGGATCTCCATGGCGATGCTGTTGGGTTTCAGCTCCAAACTGCTGCAGTCCAGCCAGTCCCGAAACTTTGACGCTTTCTTCGCTGGAATTACATTCATCATCATGTGAACATGTGCTGTTTTTATCTCTTTTATGACAACAGAAGAATTTGAGTTTTTGATATTTAGACAGGATTTTGATTCTGGAACTCATATCAGCCTCTCCTACTGTCTGGTTGTTTCTGATCCTTCCCCTAAATGATCTGCACAGGTAACTCATACTTCTCATGATAAACCAGACCAAACAGGAAGTAAGGTCTGGCTACAAAACTATCATCATTGATGTAATACGGATTTAAAACAGTCAATTTGTGTGATTATTGAAATCATACCAAAGCTGAGCTGTCGGCTCTCACAGAACTCCAAGTACTGAGTCTGGTCCATAGTCCGGGTCTGACGCTCTAAACGCTGCAAATACACAAACACCGTACATCAGGACTAGAGCTGCAACGATTACTTGATTACTTGATTTTTCAGCTTCTTAAATATGAATATCTTCTGATTTCTTTGCTCCGCATTAAAAAAAAAAAAAATCATTAAAACTGAATAATTGTGGGAAATACTGAATCAGCGCTTCAACAATGAATTTCTTGGCAAACAACTACTAATTTAATTACCAACTATTGTGATAATGGATTTTTTTTAGTGTGTTCAGTCTCTTCATGATTCAAACACCTTTTAAAAGGTTTAATTCAAGCACTTTTTAAGGTCTATTTTCAGCACCTTTTGCTGTGGTAAGTTACATAAAGGAATATATACATACTCACTTTTTAAGTCACATTAAAATAAATGCTACTGTCCCATAAACAACCAAAACTGTGTTTTGCAGTAGCAGAATTTAATTAAAACACATACACTCACTCGCCACTTTATTAGGAACACTTGTTCAGCTGCTTGTTAGTACAAATATCTAATCAGCCAATCACAGAGCAGCGTGAAGGTACGTCAGCATGGACAAGGCGACCTCGGAGATCAGAACGGAGAAGAAAGGTGATTTAACTGTGAACGTTGTTTGGTTGTTGTTGTCAAAACAGGCTACGCTGAGAATTTCACAAAGTGCAAATCAACTGTGAATTGTTGTATTTCTTTATCTAATAATATCGAGTCAGAAAGATATTGTTGCTGTGAGAGAAATACTTTTATATTTGATCAAAAATCCAAGCACTTTCAAGGATTTTAAGCATGTGTGCAAACACTTACTATTAAAAACTTATATTTTTTTTAATTTCTTTATTAGAATAATAATTAATTGGAGCCCAATTAAACATCATACATAAAGTCTCTGTTGTCTACCAGTGCTGCCGGAGCGTCATGAACACTGACCTCCATCCTCTCCTGTTTGACAGGGTCCACTTCCTGTCGCTCAGCCAGTGACACATGTTCACCAGTCTGATCCATCCATAACAGAAAATCCTGGGCCAACCTCTGCCGTCGCTGGTTACCAGCGACAGCGGCACCTGCAGCACCTGCAGCACCTGCAGCACCTGTGGCACCTGTGGCACCTGCAGCACTGCCCCACCGGTCTGCAAACAGAAATCACTCGCAATTAACTGTAACTGTTTTTATTTGTCTCTCCAGGTGAGACAGATCCTGAGCACGTGCAGTGAGTGAGTAAGTGAGTGTATCTACCTGTTTCCTGCTGCATGTCGTCTTCCTCCATACCTTTCAGTAATTTGGATTTATAATCTCTGAACTGGAGATATTTTAATAACCTCGCCACTTTCCTCTGATCCAGAGACATGAAGGCAAACAGGAAAGAGGAAGGGAGAGGGCAAAGTTTTTTTTTTCCCTTCTACAACCCATTTATTTTGAATAAAGTTGTTGTTGTTGTTTGTTGCTCACCTTGTCCCTCCTCATCAAGAACAGGATGTCCTCGGCAGAAATGACCCTTGATCCACGGAGAGCTGCTCCCTCACACACCTGATGCAGCTGATGATTAAAGGGCCAATGAGCAGCAGTTATGCCACAAACTCACGTTTTATCATAATGATCCTTTTGGATGTTCTTAAACTGATACAACATTTCATTTTTAAGCCATGTGATACAACACATATATTTCATATATACATGTACATATACATATATGTGTGTGTATATACACAGTACTGTGCAGAAGTCTTAGGCCACCATTAGATTTGTTGTTTTAGCAATCCTATAACGACAATAGAGGATCATTATTTCTATTTCACTTTACTGGAACACATCCAGAAGAAGAAAAAACAAAACAAACCATCCTCTACAGGTGTCAAGTATTTAGCGTGATCTACCCTTACACTTGAACAATAACACAACTCTGTTAATACTAGAGTGGAACCTTAATTAATGTTACTGGTAAATCCTGTGTTCTACTATTTCATTTAAAGAAATATCAGCTGTAAAAAAACGTCTATTACGCCAGGTTTATTCAAGACATGCTTGAGCATTACATGCACATGTTGCATGAGTTCAACTCATTGACAGCTCGCTCATATATAAGACCAGCTTTAAGTCGCATCACTTCATTCCAAATTCCAATGATCACAGAATTTGACAGAAAAACAAAAGAGCTGGTGGTGCCTGAAACTTTTGCACAGTACTGTATATACATACAGTACATATATACGATTTGTCTTTGTAATAAGGTGGTGATGAAAGACAACGTCCACATTATTGTTTGTGTGTATTGTGTTTTGCAAATGCAGGTTTTTGTTTCTGACAGAAGACTTTTTAAGGCACTTTGCCGGATGAAGATACAATGTTGTGACCCTCGGCCACTTTTACTTGCTGATCCCTGATATACAGCATGTGCGTAGAAGTATATGTTACCATAGTGATGAGCTGTGTGTGGACAATGTCCTCCACCAGAGCAGCTGTCTCATGCAGAGGCCTGCGAGCGTCTCCCAGTGCAAACCTGGACAACACACACATGCAGAGAAAAACATAGCAGTTACTCTGCAGGTGATAATGAGCCGCTAATTATTACAAATGTTACTCATTCACAAGCTTATTAACAATTCTTAGCGTTTATGTTCCTCTTTGTTTTAACCTCATAATTCACATAAAACACATTTTTTCTGCTGCTTTGAAATAAATGAGCTCATGTTTCTGTTAAAAATATCACCAGACAAATATGGGTTTTATTCTCTCCACATATTCTCGAAACCAAATAGTTTCATAATTTTGAACTGAATTTTCTTCTGTTGTATGCTGCTTTTTTAAATGAATGAAATTCTAAAGAATTTTTATAACTTTTAATTTCATTGAAATGATGTTATTTGTGAATGTCGCTGTCTGAATCTGATGAAATAAAAACATGTTTGTAGAGAAATATGTTTCATGAGATAAAGAAAATGAATCACTTTGGTATTAATACCAAAACTTTAGTGTTGTACAAGCTGTAGGTTATTTTTGATGAAATGTACAAATAGTATAATGTCTGTATAAGCAGCAGTCTGCATATCAAATCACAAGAAAGTCAATTTTCAAGCAAAAAGAAAAGAAAAGAAATCAAGTCTCTCTCCATCACACATTCACACATGCATGGACGTGCGCACACA
The DNA here is from genome assembly GCF_958295425.1 of Solea solea. Lineage (NCBI taxonomy): Eukaryota > Metazoa > Chordata > Actinopteri > Pleuronectiformes > Soleidae > Solea > Solea solea. The sequence continues at coordinate 5,705,264 of NC_081148.1, read as the reverse complement.
CACACACACACACACACACACACACAGGATGGCTGACCACAATTTGCATCCAGAGAAACCACTTCCATGATGACAAACTAACCTAAAACCCACATCCTGAAGCTCTTTCCTTCTCTCATTGCGTCTCTTTCTCTTCATCTCTCCCCCTTACTCTCTGTCTGTTACATACAAACCCCCCCCCCCCCCCTCCCCTCTTTCTCACTGGGAGCAGCTGATTGGTCAGTTGCACAGGTGAGACTGGCTTTGGGTTTGGTGTTGTGGGCAGGTTGGCTTTAGTCTTCAATCTTGGTTTTAGGTTTTAGGTTTTTGGGGTTTAGTTGGGTTTTAGCCTCTCTGACCACCAACATCACATCTCTGCAGCGCACACACAAAAGGCACGGTGAGTACCTCAAAGCGCGCACACACACACACACACAGATGAGGTCCCAGCATTTACACAGCTTCTACATAAAGGATTTATGACAGATTTATTTTCTATGCAGATAAAAACCATACAGACTGTGTAAAATAAAAAGTTTTTTATAATTTTGCAGCATTTACTGAAAATGTATTATTTTCATTGTCAAATGTCAAAAATGTCCTCATCAAGTTTGAGACAGAAATCCTCCTGTAATTATGAATAGCTTCCATTGATTTAATATTTCGTTCCATAAAGTGATTTAATGTTAAATTATTTTGTTTTGACAAAGTCCTACATCCTGTAGTTGGCCATTTTATTTGCAGGAGTTAATAAGGATGTTATTGCACAAATGTACCATACTCAGCCTCTCGGACTCTCATCCAAGACGCTGGATGAGGATGAAGATGTCCAGTCCACAGCTAACTACCAAAGAAGATTATTATTATGCTACGTTTTAAATCAAATCAAAAACAAATCTTTTGGAAAGTAAACAGCCTTTTTAGTATATCTTCATTTTGTTTTTAGTGTATTATAAACAAAAAGGTGGTGGACTGTTTATCTGTCTGTGTGTGTTTGAGTTTATGTCCTGTTTTGGTTTTTGTGTCATTAGTCAAAACTCTTTGTTAAACAGGTTTCTATGGCTTCAAACAGTCTGTTCAGCAGCAGCAGCCCGATGCTATACTGGGGTGAGTTTTCCTCTGTGTGTGTGTGTGTGTGTGTGTGTCTCACATCATGCTCTGTAGTTCTGGGATGAAGCTGGTCCTGGAGACTGGACGCTCTTTAGAACTGGAGGCGGTGGAACCAGCCATGGGACTGCTCATAACCACTCCTGTCTGATGACAATCAAACAAAGAAACACACCTGCGTTAACGACTTCACCCTCACACCACACAACATCACAATCTCATAAATTCACTTTTTTTCTACACGCCATATGTTCACTATCAGTAAGATGAGTAATATATCTGATCCCTGGAGACACTTCACTTGCAGCAACATGCAAGAAATGCCAAGTTATCAAAACTCTACTAACATTGTATGCTACAGGGACTGCATGTCCAGCAAAAATAAAGGGATGCATTAACTTTTTGCACAATTTTCTATTTTCACAAAGAAAATAACCAAAGGATTGATCATATAATAAGCATTGCATATAACAAAGAAACAAAAATTTTAGAAAATCTCCAGACAAACTTGAACAAGGTCGGGCTATCATAATATAGTAAAATATTATCATCATTGGGTTTATCAATACTTGCAATTTGAACAAAATTCAAGAACAGCTTTAACTGCAATAGACGTTCACCTTGTGCTAATTTTGTTCAACCAAGAACTCAGTAATAATAATAACAAAATTACTATTATTATTATTATAATAATTGTTCAGTATCATAATGTCTGAATATATGGTAGTAGAGAACCCAAAGCAGAAAAACACTTTCACCATGTATCTAAGCATTTGTTTATTTAATTTTCAATTTATCTCATCACAACAATATTAAACATGACAATGTTTTCCTATACAGCCCTAATATAAAAAAGAAAAAAGAAAAGATGATAAATATTAACTCAACAATATAATGTATTTCCCCAAAAAAATGCAGTTAGAGGCCAAAACCTCCATGAGGACAGTTCCTCTGATTTTGAATTGTGCTTAAGTAAAGGTGGTTATGGTTAAGGTTAGGAATAAGGCTTTGGTAGGGCTGTCCAAACTAATGGAAGTCAAAGCAAGTCCTTAAAAGGATAGCTGTGCAAACCTGTGTGTGTCTCTGTGTTTGTGTAATTACTCATAAACACAAAAAAATGTCAGAAGATGATGATATGATAACTCTTGTGTATTACTGACCAAGTTATTGCAGTGAGGACCAGTAGTTCCTGTTTGCTGCCAACAAAGTTTTGAACACTGGGACCTTTTACTCTTCTTTGGCATAGCTGTTAAATGTATACAAACACTGACTATTACAACTTCAGATAGAGCAGTGGGTGAATAACTAATGAATACTCAAATAAATACTAATATAATTTAATCCTGATTGTTGAAAATAAAGTATTTTTAGCACCACTGTCCTGAAGGAGGCTAACGTTTTGATGTATGTGTAATGTAGAAGATAGTGACCAAAAGAGCATTAGATGATGATGTAATGAGAAAATCCAGTTGGGAATGGGGAGTGCTCGTGCTGTTGCCTTAGTTATACACATTCCATTCATTTTGCATAGGAGAAAATTTGCAGAAATATTAATAAATACTAGAAAAAAGCGAATGTTTGCACCAATATCCCGAAGGAGCCAACGATTTTGATGTATGAGTTGTTGAAATTTGCTGAATATTGTAGGAAGAGATAATAAACAATAATTGGGACTTCCTGGCTCAGAATTACCAACTAATAGCATATAGCATAGGTGGTAACAACCTGCTAATATGTCCCCGTAAAAAGGTCTGAACCTAAATGTGTCCTCACAGACACAACCACACAAGTGTTGGGATGTTGCGATTAATTGGTTTGAGTGTTTTTATTGAGCCCTCTGATTTTTCAGCTTCTTAAATGTGAATATTTTCTGCTTTTCTTTCCTCAACACATAGAATATTAAAGATTAGATGATGAAAAGAATGGTTAGTTGCAGCCCCACACAGGCTTGTGCGGCTATTCTTTAAGGACACTGCTTAGACACCTATTCACAGTCTAAACAAAGCATTATCCCTAACATTATTAATGACTAACCCTCACCTTAGCTCTAAACTTTACCAGCTCCTCAGAAATGAAGTTCTGCCTCATTAGGACCAGGTTTTGGTCTTGGAGATAATGTTAATATACTGCGGTATGTCTTTTTAACACTTATACTAATACTAATACCAAGTTTTAAATCAAATCAAAAACAGCTTTTACAATACTTACAATACTTTTACAATGCAATAATAGAAAAGGTCCTACGGAGGTAACAAATACATATAAACAAATAAATGTAAATACACGCACGTGCGTACGCGCGCGCGCGCGCACACACACAGGTGGCGTGACCGCAGTAACTTCCCCTCCGGCAGTGAAATGTGAATGATAATACAGCGCAGGTTGCTCTTATTCAAACACTGTGGTGACGAAAACACAAAAGCTGGACAGCAGGAGCAGCAGGAGGAGGAGGAGAAGGAGGAGGAGGAGGTGGTGGAGGTGGACGAGTGGAGCCACAGAAACAGATAAAGACGTGAATTCATCCGAAACACTCACCAAATAAGTTCAGTAATACGACGCTGCAAATCCCCCGCTTGATACTTCGTCGTATTATTCGGATTGTCTGCGCGATTTGATGACGTATGAAACTCGGGGCGGAAGAGGTTTGTGGTATTTGTAGTTTTCTGTCGTTTCTGCTCAAAAAGCCTCGCAGCAGGTGTCAGAATTTGTGGCCTCCGTGTTTCTATGTCTGTGATGATCACACATACAAATATAAGATGATGATTTAACTTTTGAAAACATTATTTTCATTATTTTGTCTTTATTGATGCAGGTACGGGTCGTTTTTGTTATGTAACTCTTTACAATGGAGCTTAAAAATAAAAATACATCTGTCTAGGGCTGAAACAAGTACTCAAATAATCGATTATTAATCGATTACTAAATTAATTGCCAATGCCAACTATTTTAATAATCGATTGATCGGTTTGAGGGTTTTTTCATTAGTAAACAAGTTTGTTTTAGCTACTTAAATGTGAATATTTTCTGGTTTCTTTGCTCCACAGAACAAAGAAATCATTTGTTTGATATGTCATTATATATGTGTGTACATATATATGTATATAAACTGTATATGTCATTTGATCATATGTGGTCACTTGTGATCAGATCTGCCTTCCCCTCAGCCTTTATTCAGGTACACACTGCTGTCATGTCAAATTATGTTTTTAAAGGGTCTGACTGTAACGATGTGTCTGCTGTCGACCTGTGTGTGACGGTGGAGGCTGTTTCAAATGTATGCTGAGGATAGATTGTATTCATGCAGCTCAGGAATGTGGCATCATGTGACCTTATAGAGCCTCATTTTAATTCTTTATTATTATTATCATAACACTTTACAAAAAGGATCAATATTCAAGACCAATGTGGCAAGAATTAGGAGGACATAATGTAAAAAAAAAAATAAAAAAATTTCCTCATCAGATCCTGTGGTGAAGCATCGACCAACACCAACATCCACCAACCTCCAAGTGGAGGACCAGGAGGTGCGGCCCCTGCACCAGCACAGGACAGCGTCCCCCAGAGGCTTGATTCAGACTGACAGCCCCAACTTCCAGTGCAGTAGCCTGCCACAGCACTGGAGGTGCAACAAGACCCTGCCAAGAGCCTTCACTGTAATTATCATTTCATCTGTCTACCTATCAGTTCAAAGCCTTTGTGCTATACGGTAAGGAACTATCCCTGACTTTTCTCCATCCTCCAGGTGGTTGCCGTGGGCGACGATGTGCCAGACGGCGTGGTCGTCACAGTGATGGCTGGCAACGACGACAACAGCAGCGCCGAGCTGCGAAACGCCACAGCAACCATGAAGCAAGGCTGTGCCCAGTTCAACGACCTCCGCTTCATAGGCCGCAGCGGCAGAGGTAGATGAGGCAGAGAAAGAAGGAATTTTATCCCCTGCATATAAAGCTGACCTTATAACGTGTTGTTGTGAAACCTAAATTGTACAACTTTTCCAGGCAAGAGTTTCAACCTCTCCATCAACATTCTGACCTCGCCCCCTCAGATTGCCACGCTACAAAGAGCCATCAAAGTCACCGTGGATGGACCGCGGCTGCCAAGACGTGAGTAATCACCAGAGGTGTTATGTGATTATGTATTTCAGTCTGAGGCATTTTCTTTTCCTAATTCTCCTCTCCATCTTTCACAGGACAGAGGCAGAAGGAGGTGAAGTCAGGGGTTTTCAGGCCTCCAGGTAGCAGCACTGCATCAACAGGTGCAAGATCATGAAAACAATCTCTTTAATCGTCACAAACGCAGCTGTTTCTACAGTACTAATAACATTTAGTGTAGATAAGTTGAGCAATAATAATGCAGCATATTTAAAACTGTAAAATGTTTCCCTCCAGAATGTTGTGCAGTGGAACAAGTGGAACCAGAGGAACCTCAAAATTGTACACCATAAATTCACTTAATTACTTTTAAACATTGCGGGGAAATGAATTGAACTTTGAAAATTAAAAGGAGAAAAACTTTATCATTTGTATATATACAGTATATATATATATATATATATATATATATATAAAAAACTACTTACAAGCTTTGAGATGAGGTTGAAAGCTCAGGAAGGACACTGATGTCTGTGAAACCAGACAGTCAACAGAAATGTTTTTTGTCTCTCAACAGACTGTAGATCCTTCTCCTCCTCTCTGTGGACCAGTGAGCCGTCGTTCCTGGGCCATGTCACCTCTCTGGCATCCTCCTTCACTCCAAGTCCCAGGATGCACCACCTCCCCTCCCTGCCCTACTCCACCCAGCCTCCTCCATACAACTCCTACCTGTCGCCTCCTCCCCCTCCGGTGAGCCACAGTGGTCCATTCCAGTCTGGTGGTTTCTATTGTGGAGCCAACCAACCGCTCCAAACAGCAGGGGAGGACAGAAACTTTGTCAATGCACTGACCAATTACTTTGAGGGGGCATGTTTTTCCCTAAGAGGTGATGAGTCTGTCTGGAGACCGTACTGATGAATGGATGTGTTGTGTAAATATTATAATTGTATCAAATAATGGTTTTGGTAGGTATGTTTTTTAATACGTTTGATTTAAGTCTTCATATTCCCACCTGTCAAAATAAAATCCTTCTCCATACCTAGTCACAGTTATTATGAAAATATGTTTTTAGTATATTGTTTTAATGTTTAATATGTATGTTATATTCACAGCACTTACAATCAAATGTGAAAGTTTCTCCTTTAGTTTGGAAGTCTTAGAGGATTATTTAAAAGTGTATATAATAGTGACGTTATTGACATTAGTATAAAACACAGAATGTAGAATCTCAATCTTTCTCACTTCCTGTTTATGAATGTTTGTAAAATGACTGATTTAGAAGAATCAGAATGTACAGAAATGCTTTAAAATGTTGTACTCAGTTTCTGTTAATAGATCATCCCTAAATTCTACACACTGGACCTTTAAACATCATTATCATATGAAATAGCACAACTGGTTTATACTTGGCTTGTTCCATCATGAAGTCCAATCTTCATTAAGAAGATATTCATTTTACTAGAAAACAATACATCTTCATGTCCAAGACATGTGAAACAATGGACATTTTGATTTTTTTTCCCCATAAAAGTAAAAAAAGAAAAGAAAAAAAGACCTATTATGTTGTCTGCCAACGGACTAATGACATAACTGAGTACTTTATCAGGACCTAATTCACAAGCAACATCTTGAAAGACAGTTATAAAAACAAAAACACTATTATATACCAATGCTAACACTATAAGTAATATAATCTAAATCACCCACAGGTAACTATTACACATAACTGACTAAGTGTAGACCATGAACTGAATATGAAGATGGATGGCAGCTCCAAAAAGTGAGGCAAAAACATTTCTATCATCGCCCCCTGGTGGCTGGGTGCAGTACAGGTGCAACACTCCTTGTTGCCAAACAGGACATGCACCAAACATATAAAATGGTTTCTTTGTTTTAAGGGTGTTTTTTTTTTTTTTTATTAAAATTGAGTATTTGTTAATTTGATATGTGACGCTATTGAAATGAGTCGTTTGCACACCAGACACTTTTAACCAGGTCTTAGCAGTGAAAGCACAGGTGTTACTTATCAGATTGATGTTGGCTCTGTCCACACTGAGGTCTTGTAATGTATCTACAAAAGGTTTAATCTTAAAAAATGTAAATTCACGATTCAGCGAGTCAGGGGAATCAGACCAGTGGTATTATTTGAGAAAGCGTCATGCGACTGTGATGGACGCAACAACATGAGCTCAGGGGGGACTTGTAAAATCATTGGCACTTAACATAATTCACCACTGCTTGAAATAATTCAACCTGAAACTGCATTAAATAATATATATATATCACTGAGTTCTCTGGACCCAAACTCATCTGAGATGAAATGAAAGACAGTAGAAACTTTGGTTTTAGTGCCAACGATGAAAAAAATCACTGACCTTCAGCCGAGACAAATGTCTGAGAAAATTAAATGAACACTCCACACGTTTCATACATCATAGAGTTTCTAAATGTGCCAAATTCACCAAAGAGATTCACACAAAGTTTCATTGTGAGGAGGTTTTTTTTTTTTCTTTTTGGCAAAATGTCTCACCACCTGGAGCAGTTTGGAACAAGATGAAGTCTTGTTTTCAGAGTTCTGCAGTCTCATGCACACTTTGTGCAGAGCTTGAACTTGTGCGTAAAAGTTTCACTTTGATGAAAAGGGTCATGTGTTTGAGGAAAAAAAGGAAAAAGAGCAAAGCCACCACCAAAAACAAAGTTTTTGCTGTGTGAATCTGCAGCTTGCCAGTGTTTTGTGGCATTTAACCTTTTAGTGTTTGCATTAATTAAATGTGTTGGAGCATCAGTAGAAGGCAGTTCAATTCTATCCATCCGTCTATCCATCATCAACCACTTATCCGAGATCTTCTCACATGGATAGCAGCTCTAGTAGGGGGCTGCAGATTTCCCTTTCCCGAGCCACATTATCCGTCTGACAGTGGGATCCCCAGGTGCTTCCAGACCAGCGAGGCAATATAATCTCTGCTCCTTGGTCTGCCCCGAGGCATCCTTCCAGTTGGATGTACCAGGAACATCTCCCTATGGAGTTGCCCTGATGGCATCCTTACCAGGTTCCCTTACTCAACTCAACTCTCAACTCAAATTTGTTTTTAGAGCACATTTAAAAAAACAACCGAGGTGGACCAAAGTGCTGTACAGAATGATGTCAAATAACAACATCAAATCAGTAAAAATAGAAACATAAAACATTTATAAGACAATTCAGAGCAGAGTTAAAACTCATGGGAGTCCACCTCAAACTGTGTTAAACTCCATGGAGTAATAGTAGGTTTTTAAAGATGATTTAAAAGAGTCGAGGAGCTGCCACTGCAAAGGCTCGGTCACAGCAGCAGCTCTACACCGAGTCCCTCCCGGATGACTAAGCTTCTCACTGTCATGTCCCGTTCTGTCCTTTAAGTTACTGTATGTTATTTGTTTTTCTGTTCCTTCATTGGTTCCTGTTTTATTTTGGTACTCATGTCTTGTCTCATTTCAGAGCCACTTCCTGTCAAGTTTCCCTCCTGTGTGATTACTGTGTTGCACCTGTGTCTCATTGTCACTGAGTATTTAGTCTCTGTCTTCCCCTCCTTCGGTGCCAGATTGTCCAGCGTTATATTCGTTATTCCCTAGTGACTAAGTGCTTTGACCGTGATTGTTTTTGACTTTTCTTTTGCCTGCCAATTTGGATACTGTTGCCTGTTTTGGACTGATCTCTGTGTACCGACGCTTGCCCGACTAAAGACCCTACACTGTTGCTCTGCCAGGATTCTGCTTTGTGAGTTCACCATTGCCTGAGCCTGATACTCACCATATCTCTAAGGGAGAGCCCGTCCACCCTTCTGAGAAAACCCATTTCGTATTTTCGCGATCTTGTCCGTTTCGGTGAGGGTAGGAACCAGGATTGTCTGGTAGATCAAGAGCTTTGCCTTTTGGCTCAGCTCACTTTTTGTCACAATGGTGCGCCAGAGCAAACACAATACCGCTCCCACTGCTCCCATTTTCCAGTCTCACGCTCCATTGTTCGCTCACTCATGAAAAAGACCCCCGAAAAACTCCTTCTCTTGGGGTAAAGACTCATTCCCTACCCAGAGTATGTTCTCCAACCAGTCACAGCTTTGTCAGTGCAGTGTCATTTCACTGATTTTCTGATGGAGAAAAAATAGATTGTGGTTATGCAGATTTGCCTACCACCATGTTTTTAAGGGTCACATGTTGTAACCACTGTTTCAGATTAACTGAGGGAAACTCTGCTCTCTGTACACGCACGCTGGCCTGGAGGAAACCATCACAAGATCTGTGGAAAAAAAATCCTACAGCCCCAACAAATTATCAACGCTGAATAAAGAAACCTGCAGGGAAATTCTGACAAAATATTAACCCCTCTGCCATTTTACACTCATTAAGTGTTTTACAGTGCGTGTGTGAGTTCAATGAACACTGTGTGTAAACCATCACTCTGGTAATATGTGTCATTAGTGTAAAGCAAACAGAGGTCACTACTCGATGAATTGCGTTAAACCTTCACTGAATTTGAACTAAAGTGACGAGATGATGAGCGGACATGTTTACAGTGTTTTTCTCTTTATACAACCATGCACTCTCAAGCCAAAATAAAAGTCTTCCTGATTAGCTGCGGTGTCACTGATAAAGAGGACATGTGATGAAGACAGACAGGAACACTTTAATACTTCTGCACTTAAACATGATGTTGAACAACCAGCTCCCTCCTGCTGCAGCACAAACCATACACACTACCCTGTCTCCTAAAACAGACCGGGCTCTTTTTTACTGATCCAACGACACGTAACGACACTGCACGTTTGCCAGTTTATTAACAGAAATAAAGGTCAGATATTTTGATCTTAGTTGTAATTGTGGGGGTGTTTTGAATGGAAAATTCAAATAAAGCAATCAAACACTTTTGGCATGTTTCTTCCGACTCACCTTGGCACGGCACGGCACGGTTAAGTTGCGTTTCCACTAGCATAGTACCTGGTACCAGGCAAGGTTCCAAACGAGCTGAGGCGATACTATGTGTGACGTCGTCAGACTGCCGGCCACAGATTGGTCAGAGTGCCATCACAGGAAGAGACGTCCGACACAAGAATCAAGCCGAACAATGCCAGACTGTAGATCAGTTAAAAAGACTTAACAATCCTAAAAATGTAGGTTAATCTCCAACAACTACCAGGGAAATTTCTGAAATCTCAATATTTAATAGAGGAGTCTGGTGTATTTAGCGACAGCACTGCTGATTGCGAGCTGCATCACCTGTATTTCGGTCCAGTGACTGTGTCAGATGGAGGTGCTTCGGTCATGGAGGAAGTATTGAACAAATATTTTTAATTAACTGATTCTCATGATTCAGTTACACTGAAAACAACTGCTTTACAAGTCACTAGTCACCCGTTTGTGTGTGTGTCGAGTGTAAAACCGCATAAGTCACTGCAGTTTCATGCAGCCATGCAGTGATGACTCGGCCCACGTTGAGTAGGTACTATTTTTGTTGTGAAAACCAACCTAAATTGTGCCGTGCCATGCTGTGCTGTGCTGTGCCGAATCAAGTCGAGGCGAGCTGATACCATAGTGAAAAAGGGCCATTTGGCAGAATGGAAACTTCCTTCCAATGCCACTAACTTGTGTTTCCACTGAGTGGTTTGGTTTGTTTTGTTACAGTACGGTATGGATCATTTTCTTTTTTTTTTGCATTTCCATTAGGAATAGTACCAAAATAACCATCCCCAACCGTTTAATTTTATGGCACTTTTCCCTCTGGGTACCAGAGTAAAATGGTAAGGACAGGGTGGAGCTAGACTGGCTCCGTCTACTAAAAACTACCAAAGTGTTTTCCAGGGGTAGTCATTAATTGTTCTTTCTTTTTGTCTTTCTTTCTGTCTTAGTTTGAGTCTTGTATGTCCATGTGGGCTGTGCATGACTGGCACTTCCATCCATCCATTATCTACGGCTTTATCTTGAAAAATAAAAATCAATCACGGACAGTACAAAGACTTGTTTGTGGATTTAATGTAAGTCTGTGCTCCGAGTCACAGGAGTTGACAAAGGGACTGATGAGATTAATGGAGCAGCGAAGGGGTGACATGGAGGAGGACAGGACTGGGACCTGCAGCCATTGTGTCCTAGTACAATATCTGACTTCCTTTAGATGCCAGACACCACAAACACATGCATGCACATACATGAGAGTTGAATAGCAGGCAGCAAGGCACCAGGCCCATTTCCTCTGGAGATGCAGATGACGGCGTGAGAGAGAGGGAGGGAGAGAGAGAGAGAGAGAGAGAGAGAGAGAGAGAGGAGGCTGGTACAAACTGCAGTCTCAGGCTTCACTGATTTCAGACATTCATCTAGTGCACACATCTGTCTGCTGTCTCTCTATCACTTGATCTGGACAGAACCACTCGTACACTCGCTCATCTGTCTCTGTCTCTTTGTCTCTCTCTCTTTGTGCTGTGCCATTAGGCGATCACAGTAACACAACAACTGGACTTTTACAACCACCTCACATTCAAACAAGTGTCGCTCAGGATCAGTGGAAGAGGAAAAAGTGCCTGGCTCATTCAGAGCACTTCAACTGCAACTTCTGAGGAAGGGAGCAGTCCCTTCTTAAGAATCCTTCGGGTCATAATCCAGCTGCATCTCCCTGCTTCTGCATCCAAATACAGGTAAAGTGTGTGAAAGTCTCTCACAGACGTATTTAGTCACTAAATATTACACACAAGTATTTGTATTTAATTCAATTTAAAAACATTGAGATAATTGTATCGCTGTCTTGGTGAAAAATAGTCCATTGAGATGTTTTTCCACTGAAACTTACATTTGTGACATTTCTTCAGTGCATCTCTCAGTGCTCAGCAATGATGTACAGTATTTGGCATAAAAGGGAACTTTTTGCGCCTCCTAATTATAACATATAATTATAAAGTCATTATGGCAATAGGATTTGCACAATGAAGTTAGAGGATAATAGCAGGTTTCTGTAGTCAGGAAGAAGGTGATGGAGAATCTTCAATATCAGTTATTTCACTGGAAATCTAATTTATTTTATTTCACAGATAGACAAGTAAATAATAGATTTTGACAAGATCTAAAAAGCTCTCCAAAGGTTCCATTCTATCAAATTATGTCTGTAATAAATTGTACTTTATTAATCACCTTAGGGAAATTCGTCCTCTACTAGGAAATTTGCTTGAACTATGAGCAGCACCTTGCTCAGGGGCACACCAACCCTTGACTTGCCGGGATTCAAACCAGTCACCCTCCGGTTAAGGGCTGTTTGTGTGTTCATTAAAAGAGTCCTGTCCCAATGTGAACTATTAATATGCTGACTGGCAAACTCTTATAACGTTTTCTAAGATTTATTTCTAAAGAGTTAAAGTTCATCCGATTGACATCCTCAGGTCAGCGGATCATCGTTAATTATTTTACAAGAACAGCAAAAAAAGAATGTGTGTGTGTGTGTGTGTGTGTGTTATCAAGACAGGATACAGGACAATACTGAGTTCTGGATGTAATGGGTGTGCACACAGACACACACACACAAAACAAAGGTCAGGCGAAAGTCTATACAAGGAAGTAATATTGTTATTCATGATGTTGGCAGCACTTGAGAAATATGTATACACACACCAGTCCTAAAGCAGTAACAAGTACAGACACACACACACACACACCAAAAGACATAACAACCTATCTTTGTGGGGACATTTTCTCTCAGCCTCGCAACTTTAAAGGGCTTTTTTAGCCAGGTTAAGACCTGCTTTTACTTAGTTGTGATGATAAAGGATAAGGTAAGGGGCTAGGAAATGCATAATGTGAATAATGTGTCCTCGCTAAGATATAAGAACAAGTTTGTGTGACCTTGCAGGATATAAATACAAGTACACACACAGACACACACAGTTTGTTCAAAGTAAGAAGGTTTCACAAAAACAGGATGGGAGGGGCAAATGAAGGGCATTTCATTAAAAAAAAAGGGACACTTGAAAGTAAAAGTTTGAAATCATCCAGCTCTAAAAATGCAGTTTTTACTATTACTATTATTACTATTTAATTACTATATATCATATTACAATATGACCTGGTAATAATCCATTCCAATTCGAGCGACAGTCACAGTCACTGGTGCACAACGAGTGACTAGACATGAGGCCATCACACACTGGCACCTAGAATCTACAATCAAGCCAATGAGATTATAATCCAGTTTAGTGTTAGTCATGTTAGAAGGTGAAAGAAAAATCTATAGTCTTTTGTGACACTGTCTCCTCTATCATCCTGAACAACTCTGCCAGAAACACAGCGAATACAGATCATCAGATATCCACCTCACTTGAATTAAACTGTTCTCATGTCAATGCTGCTGTCCTGACGTTACTTAATGTCACAGGGCTTTTAGTTTTAGCACCTGTGAAAGTGTAGTTTTAAAGAAGTTGTTTGTAGATATTATCAAGTCCATGGATTCTCAACACGTTGGACTTAGGATAAATCTTCTTGATTTAAATACATTAAATCACTATTTCCTGGTTTACAATCATTTAACTCCACTATATGATGTAGAATATTTTTAAAAAGTAATATTGAACTTTTTCCGAGCAAGGTTTCACATCGTTGTGAACACTGCTGGGCGTAGGCTTATTTAAAAGTGTGTGTGTGTGTGTGTGTGTGTGTGTGTGTGTGTGTGTGCGTGTCTTATCTTAATCCTGTGATGCTCTCCCTCCACCACTGCCCTGACCCCATTAATAAAAATGTCTGTGCCCATGTCTTAGTTTAGCTTCCCTCTCAGTTCCCACACTCGTCATCTGTCTGTCTCCGGGGAAGGAAAAAGTAGACTGTAAACAATGCTGCTTACCACACACACACACACACACACACACACTGCTAACCACCCACGAAAATACGACATTAAAATACTTTTCCACAAAATGTAGTTATTGGTACATATCGCAGGTTTTTTTCCAACATTTCCACATACTTCTCTTGGAGCATAACGATTGGATATTTATCTCCACAGAGTGTGGCCCTGAATATTAGCTGCTTCTTTAGGGACCTGAAAGCTGTGTGTTCTCTGCGTGTCCCTCAGGTGAGTCGAGAGAAGACGAGAGAAAAACCTGTGCTGAGCTTTTATCAGCCATGGCAGACTGGAGTCTTCTGGGAAACTTCCTGGAGGAAGTACAGGAGCATTCTACCTCTGTGGGCAAGGTATCACACACACACACACACACACACGTTTGCACAGCATTCATAGGGAGGACACTTCCCAGACATAACCATCACATCTAAATGGCTAAAGCTGGCCCTAACCCTAACCTGAACCTAATTCTGACCCTAAAACCAAGTCTTAATCCTCAAAAAGACCTGTGAGGACCAAACCAAAATGTCCTCACTTTCTCAAAATCTCACAAAGACACAAGAACACACATTTTCACCCAGATATAAAATATAATTACCTTGCACACACTAATAAGAGCTGATCATTTGAATTGTTTCCACCTGATGTTGTTTGATGTGACTGTTTGATTTAGGTTTCTGCTCCACAGGTGTGGCTGACCATCCTGTTTATCTTCCGCATCCTCGTGCTCGGGACGGCTGCCGAGTCATCCTGGGGAGACGAGCAGGAAGATTTTAACTGCGACACAGAACAGCCAGGCTGCGAGAACGTCTGTTATGACCGAGCGTTCCCTATAGCACATATACGATACTGGGTAATATGAGATACAGCTTTACATTGTGGTGATGTGATAAATATAGTCACGAAACCTGATGTTAGGAGTGCGGGGGATAGTGATCTTTAAGAACATGTCAAAGATGATAATCTGTCTTCTGCGGTGATGTAACATCAACTGACTTAAAAGACTGCACTGATTGTTCTGAGTAACATCATGACAGCACACACGGAGGTGCAGACGACACAGCGAGCTTCAGTGAACAAAATTACACAACATCCTCCACAATTTACTATCCTTTATTCACCAAACACTTTTGTTGTGATGGGATGTTATTACAAACTTTATTGCGTGCACATTTTATGCAGTTTCATGCAAGAAGAAGATTTATTCATGCGGCACATCCTGCAACTTATTCTACAAATCATCCTAAAATTAGAGATTTTAAAACAGTATAAGAACTTTGCCGTCCGGTTCTCCTCAGGTGAGTCATTGATCCCTGATCGAAATATTTGTGCTTTATAACGTACCAATGAGAGAGGATCACTTCAAAGAGCTCAAGGAAACATCTGGAAACTAAATGTGCGCACTTTGATTCCAACAGAAGAGGAACCTCTTAAGGAGCTGAACTAAATAATGCACTTCTGATGCATCGTGTTAGCTTTTCGTCTGCTGTGTTTGACCAAAGAATCATGTTTCAAACGCCCCTTTTCCACCTATAGTCCCAGCTCGCCTCAACTCGGCACGGCACGGTTTTGGTTTTCCACAACATAATAATGTGGGCAGAGTCATCACTGCAGCCGTGACTTCGTTTTCCACGCGACACACGCAAACGAGGGACTAGTGACTTGTAGAGCAGTTGTTTTCAGTGTAACT